>NC_062554.1:15367265-15670295 GCF_016906955.1 Phacochoerus africanus
GATGCCACGTGAAAGGACTCTCAGCTAGGATGCCATCAGAATGATGACTGCCACTACTTTTTTTTTTCCCTCCTCCTCCTCTTGACAAAGGACAAAAATCTTCTTTTTCATGAGAAAAAAAAGTGTAATTTATTAAAGTTACACATTTATAACACTGTGACAAAGAATTTACAGGTTAATCCAAGAGTTTTCTGTGAGCTGAATCCTACTGTTGTGTGCCACCTGATCTAGGCTGACACACTAAGTATTTGGAAACCATACATATTCATTCTCACATGGTACAGAATTCAAATTTATTTCTTTGGGGGACAAAAGGAGTCCATGTTGTGGAATTTTTAATATGCTCTACCAAATGGATAAATTTGAGTCACTTTTTTATGAGTGGTAAGATTTGCTCTTCAATCCAAGATACCTAATATTTTCCTGTCTTGGTGGCTTTACGTGGGTGGGTTATGTTTTATCTCATTCTTTAACCACAACTACATGTTGAAATGTTATCCATTTTTCAATAACTATCTCAAAGTCTTCTATTTTCCTTGACAGCATAAGAGGACATGTATTTTAATTTCCCACTATTATTCTATCTACTACTCTGTGTGCTTCTATGTCTACTCAAATGATACATATTCATGCTATATCTTATATATAACATTTCATCTCAAGCTTACTCTCTTGTTCCTAGGAAAAAATAGTCAAAGTGCTTCATATTTTTAGTTTTTGTGGTAGGGTTCCTACCATAGATTTTACATTTATTGAAGAGTTAGTATTGAGGTTAATGTAAAAATGCAGAAATCTTCCATGATATAAAAAAATGACCTTTGAATAAAGCATAGGTATATCCAAATTATAGGTAGATGGCCCTATTATTCAATTGCCTGTTGTCAGATGAATAACTTCAACATAAACACAGTTCAGATAAGTCTGCAAATGTTGAGTTAGCTGTATTTTGTGTGCGTGTATGTATGTTTGCGTTTTTCTTGAGCTGCTCCCGCAGCATATGGAGGTTCCTAGGCTAGGGGTCTAATCGGAGCTGTAGCCGCCAGCCTACCCCAGAGCCACAGCAACATGGGATCCAAGCCACGTCTGCAATAGCAACACCAGATCCTTAATCCACCGAGCAAAGCCAGGGATAGAACCTGCAACCTCATGGTTCCTAGTCGGATTCGTTAACCACTGTGCCACAACAGGAACTCCAAGTTAGCTGTATTTTTTTTTTTAAGTTACATGCTTGATGTAGAACACTAATGTTATTTATGATATTCTGAAAGAATTCTTTGATCTTTTTTTAAACTTATCAACAGGTTTCTAGTTTGTTTGGAAATCATTTAAAATGCTTCCCGATTTTTTAAAAGTAATTGATTACATGCTAATTCAAAACAAAATGGAAAAGGACATGCAACTAGAAGGCAAATAGAAACCTATAACAACTGGTGTTTTTTAAGAGATTAGAGATATACTAGGCAAAGTGTTCAGGTAATTAGGAAATGTTTCCACCACTTCAAATTAAAATGAAAATACTTTCACAACTAGATATATGCCCTAACAGAGAATGGGGAAATTGACAGTATTTGGAGTAAGAACATAAGTTCAAGCCAAACAAGTTTTGTGATCTTGGGAAAGTTACTTCATCTCTTTATTTCCCCCTTTTTTCACTTAGGAAATTAATATAGTCATGGGAAAAACAGTATTAAATATATCAGTATATATTAATATTATTTTAATATATTATATAAACTGTATAAATCTATATTTATATATTCAACATATATTGATATACAATAAATATATTGTTTTAATATAAATATTTATATATTTATATAATATACGCATATGTAATTTGTAAAATATATTTTTTAGACCAGGAATTTTTTTATTCCTTGGTTTAAAATAGTTAAACAGAATTTTTTTAAAAGGGCCTCTGTCTACTGGCTGGGGTCTCCCCTGTTTAGAGATTAGAACCCAGTTATGCTCTCTATGCAGCAGCATAATGAGATGGGCTGAGGCATAACCCCTGAGGGACAGCTGGAGGGGCCCGGGCCTGCCACTCCTCTTTATCCCCAGTTTTTAGTGTGTGATGAAAAATATTGCTTTTTATCTTCTCTCCAGACCTAGGATTTAAAGAATATTTTAAATATATATAAAGAATCCAGTGAAAGCAAACTAACACAGTTCTTGCGAGAATTAAATAAGATAACATGTAGGAGTTCCCGTCGTGGCGCAGTGGTTAACGAATCCGACTAGGAACCATGAGGTTGCGGGTTCGGTCCCTGCCCTTGCTCAGTGGGTTAAGGATCCGGCATTGCCGTGAGCTGTGGTGCACGTTGCAGACGCGGCTCGGATCCTGCGTTGCTGTGGCTCTGGCGTAGGCCGGGGACTGCAGCTCCGATTCGACCCCTAGCCTGGGAACCTCCATATGCCACGGAAGTGGCCCAAAGAAATAGCAAAAAGACAAAAAAAAAAAAAAAAGATAACATGTAAATGTGGTCCACATACTATAAGCTTTAAGCTGTGTCATGTTACAGTATTTTTTAAAAATTTAATCTACTATATTTTGTAAGGGAGATCTCCAATGGCCAAGACCACTACTGGGATGCAACTTGGCAGGAATTTATCTTGGTAATGTGTTTGGCATATTAAATGGCTTTTAATATTGCTTATCTGAGAGTAGGATTATACAAGCCCCACTCTTACAAACCAAAGGTAGAACAAAATAGAAAAACATAGAACTGCATATGTTCAACTTGTAATCCTCAATTGAGACCGAAAATAAATACACAAGTTGCTTTATATATGTTTACCTTTCTAGCAGCAAATGACTTCTGTCATAGCCATACTAACAAAGTTTTCAGAGGTTTTTTTTAAGTAATTTAAAAATATAAGCTTTATTTACAATTAAGGGCTATCAGGTTGAATGCTTCTTCAGAGCACAATACTTTAAGATGTTTAAAATATATTTTTATATTTTGGTTTTTGACAGCTCCATTGTACTTTTTTCCATAGACAAATACTGAGTCATATTATCAACACCTCTTCACAAAATTTAGAATATTTAATATTCACTAAGCAAAAGTTCAAAGCTTTAGTAATTTGAAGCAATTCATTTACCGTAAAGTTATTATTCTCCTTTGGAAATTTCAACAAATGAGAAAATTTGCTTTTGAATAAATTAGTGAATCATTTTCTAAAACGTGTAGGAAACTCTTATGAAGACAATTTTTTCTATGATAATGTAACAGAAACAAAAATAAAACCAAGAAATCACTTAATTTCATCTTTTTGTTTAAGAAAGCAATTATCCCATTCATAAAAAAAAAAGGAAAACAGTTTAAAGTGATGGAAAGAAAAAAAAAAAAGGAAACAAAACTGTCAATTCTGGTATCCCAAACAGTGAAATTTCAGGTATTCTGCTAAAGTATTCCACATCTCAACCACCCCTTGGGTTATGTTTCATTTCCCTGTTACTGTGGTTAAGGTAATTCCATCATTTAGGTGATAGTTAAAATTTAAATGCTGACTCTCAATTTGGATTGCCCTCCAGGGTCCTGGCTACATAACCTTTGTACTAAGTTTCACAAAACAGGTATTTAAAGGAAAAAAAAAAAAAATATTTGCCTAAATTGGATTTTATGTAGGCACTGGGCCAACCTCTTGTAAGTAAGAACACCTTGTGATCATCTTAACACAAGTCAAGACCTTGATATTTTACCAAAACTTGCAATCTCAGCAGCTCACTGACCTTTGAAATCATTGCACAAAATGGAAAAGGAAGACTTCCTTCCAGTTGATGGAAGAGTGACATTTTTCCCCGCCATATTTTCAGTTATAAAGCAGTATTCCAAGGATAGCTCCTTTGTCTCTATCTCCCTTAAGCTCCATCTATGATGACTTGCCCTTGTAGTCGAAGCACCAGCAAAAGAAATAACTTAGTGTGTTCACGTAACAATGCAGACCAAGTCAAGGAGTTGCTGAGTCCTCAGCTGGTAGGATCTAAAATCAGTCCTGCTTTCATCAGCGTAACACTCATGATGACAGGCTTTTCAACCAGCTAAATTCCTCTCTCCCAGTTTCTCTGTGTTGTCATCATTTTTCTAGTAATGTGACTCCGACAACCACAAAAACATTACTTTTTACCTCACCCATGTGAAGTACCAGACCTTAGCCTAACCCTTGGCAGGCAAAATCTATCATAACAGGAATGATAAGACTTTCGCCATGTGGTAATACTACATAGTTTCAGGCTCAGCCATCTTAGATAACTTCTTGAAATTACAGTGCTAGGGACTAGGTTTCTCACTCATTTTCTCTACTTAATCAGTTGCCAACGTTTGTATTCTTATGCTACTTTACCTCATATTTTGAGCTTTTCCCAGTAAATATGAATAAAATGATGTTATGATGTCATGATACCACCACCTCTTTGTTCCCTGAAATTATACAAATTATACAAATTCTATTATGCTCCCAGTGTTTTCATTGACTGGAACAACCTCCAGTTACAGAACTTTTCCCCAAAGCATAGCAATTCAAAACACAGTTCAAATCCATCCTAGTCCATGGATTTGCATACTTTATTGGCTTCAATTCCGAATGAGAACTTTGAGATCCCGGCGCTGTTGACTTTCTCCCTCAAAGCTCTTGGCTTTTACTTTATGTTCCAGCAACATGAAGCCACTGGGCACAAAATATACTTTCCTCCTCATATCGGTGTTCCTGCTTGGGACATTTTCCTCAAAATCTGTGAGCACCTATTACCATTTTTTACAAATCATATTAGATATAACCTCTTGTAAGATGCCTACTCTGACTCTTAAGGTCTAAGGTCTTAGTAATTGAATGTGCTTGCTCTTTACCTCTCTGAAAGATTTTTTAGTGAAAAATTTGAGGAGGTAGAAGATTGTGGTTATGGAAACAATTACCCATAGAGCATAACAGAGGGGGAGGGGGGTCTATTACTTATGGGAAAAGAAGGAGGTTAGATCAAGGGATAGGAATGAGATAAAAATAAGAGGGTGCATTTATAGTAGAAGACAGATGACCAGAGACACTCATCTCTTAAGTAGTGATCACTGGTAATGGGATGCAAGTCATGATGAATGTAAATATCCATAATATGTTCCTGAAGTATCAGCACTTAGGAGGCCCCTAACACTTTACACAGTATCTGACACATAGAAGGCACTTAATACAGTTGACCCCTGAGGGGCTTGAACTATGAGGGCCCAATTAAGACATTTTTTATTTTTCAATAGTAAATACTGCAATACTATGTGATCTGCAGTTGGATGTGAAATGGATATGGAGGAACTGCAGATACAGAGGGCTGGCTATAAATTATACAGAGATTTATCACCATATGGAGAGGGAGTGCCTCTAACCCCTGCAGTTGTTTAAGGGTCAATTGTATATTTATGGTGAATTGGAAATCATGCAGAAGAAAGAAATTTGCAATTTTATTAAGCTGCAGATGGAAATTCAAGCAGTAACAATGGGTATAATTACCCAAGGGGACCATGGTGAAATTCAGTGTTGACGGCTGGGAAAGGTAACATAAATGTCTATTTTAACATAGGAGTAAGTTACTAATGTACATATTAATATGCACTGGATGGATTACACCTTACCTAGAGATAGTCAAGTGTGTGTATACACACACACACACACACACACATGTGTATATACTTGCATTCATTGATGTAAAACAAATGGAAAGGTGATAGCTATAATGAAGAAATATGATTAACTTATTTAATTAACTTACATAAGTTATTCAGCACACATTCACTCTAAACTTGCCATGAGACAAGCAGTTTGGGCCTGCAGAGTCAGCATCACCTGGTGACTGACTAAAAATACCAATACTTTGACCCAACCTCAGAGCTAATGAGTCAGAAATTAGAACTGGAGTTCAGCCTTCTAAATATATAGTTTAAATGTATTCTTATGCCTTGTCAAATAAGCACTTCCACGTGTGTACCTTAGATGCTTGCTCAATTCCATTTGGAAACTATTTGATGTACTCGAGGACCACCTCCTCATTCTCACACTGCTGCAGGAAAACATCTATACCATTACTGACAAGTGATTTTTGTAATTTTTGAAAACATTTAAGTGATGCAGAGCTGATTCTTACATATGAACCATCCCTTGTTTCAATATTATTGATTTTATAAAGTTCTTCCATTTTTTTAAACTGATGTTTGATTCTAAGGAACTCCTGCTTTTACATACTTCCAAGTGTAACCATGGAAAGGTTATTTAATTTCTCAGAGTCACTCAGGATGCCATAATAAATCAGAGGATGGATATCTAGTCAACTGTGGAGGATGATTTGTGCTTCTAAATTCCTCAGCACAAGATACCTATTTTTTAACCCCATGTGGAACTAAACCTTTAAATGCAACATATACACACACTTGGAGTAAGAAACCATGTATCAGTAAGAATGTCATTTATCTACCATATAAACATATCATCTTTAATTTTTTATCTTTTATCCTCTTAATTCATGTTAACTCTTTAAAATGATTGTGCAAAATCTGTTTCTATGTACATATGCATTTATAAATATAGATCTATGCTAAAATTTTCATCTTTCTGAATTAACTGCATGTAAATATTTGTGTACCGTATTTCCTATTTATAGTCAACTTACATGAAAACAACAGCTGCCTTAGAAAAATAAAAGAACCAGGGTATAGCTAAGCAACCATGGGCATTTCGTGGTGAAATAAATGTGTTTGATTGAAAGCAACTCCACAGATTGAAATGGTAATAGAAGACCATCTACGAGCATGTTGCTCCTCCTTCAAGGACAATCAGATTTCAAATTAACTATAGTCTCCAACTGTATTCAATTAAAATTACAGTAATAAGCTTGAAAACTACCAGACTTCCATGATCCTCACAGTGCACATACAAAGAACTGATCTATTATTATGCAAATGAGTGACGGAAACTAAATTGTATTTATAGACTAACCTGATCAATCAACAAGAGTATTAAACAATTATTCATTCATTTTAACGTCATCGAACCCCCATTTGCTTTGTATGTTTTACTGACTTTAAATCAGTCTTTGTAAGCCTGTTAAAGTGGACTATAAAGAGATATGGCCTAATGTTTTTCTAAAAATGAGATTAAGCCTAATGCAGGGGATGTACATAGTATAATTGCAATGCTATTTCTGTTAAATTGGTCAGTAGCAGATTAGTTTTCATGCTAGAAACTAAAACATCTACTTGTTGAATCTTGATTGATTTCTTTAATTCACTTGTATTTAAACTCCATCTTTTAAAATTGTTTATTAAATGATCTTTTAAAATGTGTATGATTAAACAATACCTTTCAAATGGTGTGAAGTGAAAATTAAGTTGTTCTCCCCCCTTTCGATCTTTCACCTCAATCCTTTGTTAATAGATTTTAGTATTCTTCAAAGTATTTTTTGTTCCCATCCTTTTCCCCTTTGTAGAACACAGTAGACAATTAAACTTTAAGAATCCAAAACAAACTTGAGAATCCGAAATGTGAAGTTACTGGGTTAAAATGTCTATGCATCTAAAACTTTTATAGAAACTGAAGACTTGTCCTCAGATCCTAACAGTTTTAAAATATGATTGATAGACCCTCCAAAATTCATAATCTCCGTTACTCACTTCTCCTCACCACAATTTATTCCAAATAAACACAGAGTATCAGCTTCTTTTAAAAAAATAGTAAGTCTGGTCTTCAAACAGTTACTAGACAAGTCCTTTTTCGCCAGTGTCCCCATGTCCTCTCATAAGCATATCATCTAGGTAAAAAATGTCATGTCTGTCAGGGAAGCATGGCTTCAACACATAAACACTAAGCCTCTTTCCAATCAAATTGTCACACCTTATCCCCTTGCTCCAAAGGTGTTAAACCAAATCACAATTCTGCCAACAGTGAGTACGAGTGCTTATTTATCCACAACCTTGTCACCACTGCCTTTTCTCCAATGTGTTAATATATGCCCATGTGTCAAGAAAAGTAAAGGTGTCTCATTATTATTTTATTTGGCATTTATTTCATTATGAAAGTGACTAAGTAGCCCACCTATTTCATTAAAACTTCGGATTACTTTATAAACTTATCTATCATTCATTGAAAGGCTAACTATTTTTATTATTGATTCAATAGTATTATATGACTTCAGAAGTCAGCACCCCAGGCCAACTGGTTTGTAAGCAAGTTTTTTATTTATTTATTTATTTATTTTTTATTGAAAAGCTTATAGGCAAGTTCCTAAGTGGGTGGCAGAAGTGTCCCTGTGGACAGGTGAAAAAGCAGACAAGTCACTAGGCTAGCAACATGATAGGAAAAGAACCAAACACAAGTATAGCCCAACTCTTGAAAAAGGCAAAAATAGAGTAAAAAGTATTCATTAACCTTATGCAAAATATTACACACCATGCTAGATTATTTTCCTGCCTAGACCTTTTAAGGTAGAATTTAGTGCTGTAGCTTTTACAGGGGAAGAAATGGAAGCTCAGAAATGCTATTCATCTAGTTAACAATGGACGGAGAATGTAAACCCTAAATCTGTCTCTTTTCATGACTGCGATTCTTTTCACAGTACCATACTTACTTTTATTTACATGAAGACCTGATGAGAATCAGAAATAAGTTCAGGAATAATTATAACTATAGAGTTTGGCAGAATTCTAAGAAGGAATAGTGGAGGGAGAGAAGGAAGGGGCCAGATAGAGAAGGTGAAGTGAAGGGGGAAGAGGAGAAAGAGGGGCGGTGAGAGGGAGACAAGGAGTAGGAAAGAGACAAGAGCAAGAGACAGAACTTTTGGGGTTAGTAGATGCAAACTATTATATTTAGAATGGATGCACAATGAGATCTTACTATATTCAGGGATATATATAGTACACTGAATATGGCGATATACTGTATACGGGGATACAGGGAACTATATCCAATCCCTTGATATAGAACATGATGGAAGAGAATATGAGAAAAATAATGTATATATTTGTATGTCTGGGTCACTTTGCTATACAGCAGAAATTGGAACATTGTAAATCAACTTGAATAAAATGAGACAAATTTTTAAAAAAGAAAGAGTGAGCTCTCTTGTTTTTTGAATGTGGGAAATTGTGCATAGGCTCCTTCTGCACAATGGGTTAAGAAAGGTCATTTGACTCAGAATTGGACACCTTGACTTCATGAACTGTGCTCCAAACTCTCCCTTTTTTGGCAGATTCAGCATCTGCTTCTCTCATTCATATCCAACAATTTCAATGCATTTGTTCTTCATATAGGTATAGATCATACAATAGTTTATATTCGCCCTGAATGTGAGTTCATTGTCAATGATTTAATGTGTCGGGAGACAGAAAATTGTATTGGCAGACTGTTACTAAACTTAATTGCTCACCAGATTCAACCCCAATCAATTAACCACAGCATTAGACAACATAAATTCTGGATTAGCCTCTATGAAAAAGGTTGCTAGTCCTGTTTCTTCTCAATTAACAACCTCACTCATTTCGCTTACTAGGCAGAGCCAAAGACAGTAAAGCTGTGTTAATTTACAATAACCATGCTTTATATTTACATGGCGACTACCATTTTCAAAGCACTTTTGTATCTACTAACTCAATTCAGCTCCATCATTCAATAACTCAATAATCAAAGCAAGCAACATTCTTGCCACTTTTCAAGTCAGTAAAGTGAGACTTGGAGAGGTCAATGCCTTACCCAATATGACATGCTTAGGAAATTTCAGATGTCAGACATGGCATATAATCCTTGGGGGTCAGCATCTTTAGACATTTTTTTCAGAAAACTCCTCAGTATAATACATGAAGAAGCCAAGGCTAGGGAAATGTCAATAATTTGTCCAAAGTCACACAACCAGAAACTGGCAAAACTGGGAAGTGAAATACCTTCTCATCGCTTGACATAGTACAATAGTCAAATGATACTCAAACTCCTCACCTTTAGAAATAATGCAAAAATCAAAGACATAGTGGAGAAATTATGTTTTCATATTGTCTACCAAGTCTATTATAACTCATCTTGCTCTTGTGATACCTAAAAGTGTTAGGTAGTATCTACAAAATGTCAAAAGTAACAGTAAAATTAAAAATTTAACCATTTATTTCATCAAGATAACGTAAAATAAAATATATTTTGGTGTGTTTTTCTCTGAACAAAAATTCCTTAAATTCTTCATTCTAAGCCCTGTTCTTTTATACCTTAATTTCTATACCCACGACAATTACTTCCTATCCTTATCTCACTCCCCTCCTATGCCACAGCCAGCAGCCTGGACTTAGGCATTGTCAGTCACTCTGCCATCTTCCCAGCCAGGCAGTCTTACTTACAGTTCATTCTAGAACATAATGCTTTTTTTCTACTCCTTTCAGCTTTTCCACTCAACACTCATTCTTACTCTGTGAGCTGTGCCCATCTTCATTGGTCTTACATCTAATTTTGGAAACTTGTCATCGCTCACTTATTCTAGTTATGTCAGCTCAGACTGACCAGTTCATGTTGATATTTCCTATTTCAAAACACCTAAATCACACCCCTGCTGGTGAAAATTAAAAGTGTGACTAAAAGTAAGATAGCACTGATGGTCTTCTAAGCACCATTCAGAGAACTCTGTTATTCACTATAAACAGTTTTTTCTTTTTTTTCTTTTCAGGGCCACACCTGTGGTGTATGTAAGTTCCCAGGCTAGGGAGAGAATCAGAGCTGCAGATGCCAGCCCACACCACGGCAACTCTGGATCTGAGCCACAGCTACAACCTACATCACTGCCACAGCTTGTGACAACACCAGATCCTTAACCCACTGAGTGAGGCCAGGAATCAAACCCACATCCTCATGGATACAAGTTAAGTTCCTAACTGCTGAGTCACAGCAGGAACTCCCATAAACAGCCCATTTTTTTGGTAGAACCAGAAAAGTTAAATGAGTTGGCTAGGTCCATTAATTTAGAGAGCTAGCATTAGAAACCAGATTAAAATACTACTACTACTAAAAATAATAAGGTTAACAAAGATTACTGTTAAAGTTTTCTATTCCAGAGAATGCTAAGAGATTTACACATATTATTTTATAGGCACAATAACAATCATCATAAATAAAATTAACTCCTCTTTTCACATAAATAAGACACAAAGTAGTATAATACTCCAAGTTTTATAACTTGTATGTAGTCAAACTTGAACTTGAACCAAACCAAATGATTTTATAGCTCTTGAACTTTTAATCCTGTTTCTATGCTTCAAAGAACACATATGCAGCAGCACACCATGATTTATTATCAAGTTTATTATCTGCTTGACTAATACATTCTGTCACACCTTCCTGAAGATGGAAAAGCCTTGACTTTTTATAGTTGAAAATTGTGTTGGAAGTCAGAAATGTTCCTAAAATGGAACTAATTTATGGATCACTTATAAGTGCTAAGCCATACATACATACATACGATCTTAAATCACCTATCCTGTGATATAATTTTGAATATCCAAATTTTATAAATTGGGAAACCAAGGCTTATCATCACACAGTAATAAGAATCTAAATCTTGTTCTACTGCTTTCAAAGCCCTTGTTAACCATATTTCTATCTCTTTTATTAATATGTGGTCATAATATTGTAGGTAATTGATGTATACTTGACAGGGGAACTTCAATAGGATTTCGTTGAAACCGAAGAATCTTTTTTATAGGTTAACATTTTCTTAAGCACAAATCATAGAAAATTGTGGGAAAAGCCTTTCCTCCACCATGATTTGTATTTGGTGTTCATGAAAAATCCTACTAGTATAAAATTCTAATCATTTTATTATGTACTTAGAAATTTACTTATTTTGAAAATAAATTATACAACATTAAAACTCTCTAATCAATGAGGGGACTACAGCCATTATATGCCCAGCAGCCCGAGGGACATCGGATATTGGAGACCGTGTTTGATCCTCAATTTTATTTTACTCATTTTTAAAAATGTTTTGGCCATGCGCCAGGCATGTGGAAGCTCTCAGGCCAGGGACTGAGCCCATGCAGTAGCAGCCATCCAAGCCACAGCAGTGACACCTTAACCCACTGTGCCACAAGAGAACTCTTTGACCCTCTATTTTAAACTCTTTACTGTGTGCTCGCCAATTTTTATTTTCCTTCCACTTTTGATACAATGTAAAATGTGTCAGTTAACCATGTCCACAAAATGCTACATAGCAAATCACTCCAAAACTCAGTGGCTCAAAGAAACAATCATTTATCTTTAATGATCTACAGAGTGCCTGGTGGCAGCTGCTCCAATGTGAGCTTTTCTACAGCAAATGCCTTCCACAAGTTTCTTATCCACCTTCTGGAAGGAGTAGGCTTGTATACCCATGTTTGTTGATGGCAGAGGCACATGCAGGAGCAAACTCAATTTTGCCAGTGCTTTGGCTGCACCATATTTAACATCCCATTGGCTAAAGCAAATCATCGGAGTGAGGTACTATACTGCACAAATAATTGAGGGCACTGAAAACTAACTTTCCAAATGGCACAGACTGGGAGAGGGATGGAGAATCATGCTCAGGAAAGCAATTTACCATAGAAGAGGATAAGCATTTTTACTTCAATGGTTCTCCAACTGGAGTATGAATCAAGAACACCTAGAAGTTTGCCAAAACGACAAATTCTGAGCTACTTCCAGAGTTTAAATTTCTTTCAATATGTATCTAACCTAGTGCCCTAGTGACTCTAAGGCAAGGGGTCCATACTTTGAAAAATGTTTTCCTATATATGGCCTTTTGATAATTTGCACAGAACTGTTGGATTCAATGTACTAACCCAAGAACTATTCCCCTAAAAATGTCACATCTGTGACTCGGCAATCAAAAACTTAGTTTTCTGCTCTAGCTCCAGAGAAAACCCATTATTAAAATTCTTGTATAACACATCTGTTAATGCTGCTATGGTATTTTGATACCATACCAAGCACAAGAGTTGGTTACACATGACGTGGTAATTGCCAATATCGAAAGAATCATCCAGTGCAAACCTAATTTGGCGCTTGAGCAATGAGATGTGACAGAATTACCTATGTGAGGTAATCTATTGACATTACCTATGTGAGGTACTCTACTGACAAATAGATCTCCCTTTTTCCCTTGCTCTGAAGTTTTGCTTGTATAAAAACCCTAAGTTCTCTATTGCATTGATAATGAAGAAAAACTAACAAGACAAAGTAGAATTTGCGTATGGAACGGTGCTCAAACTTCTTCAAAATTATTTCCAAAGCTCTTTCAACATCCTCTTTTGATTCTATCATTTCATAAGGAAGTACACACTATATCTTTAATGCTTTGTATCTGTTAGACTTTCCTACAAAGAAAGGCTGATTTTTTTCTTTTTAACGAAGAGTCAACAGAGGTGGTGTGAATTAGTGATGAGCCCTGGGGTTGACACAGCTCTATAAAGATAAAGGAGAGGAACTACAATGCGCTGGAGGTCTCTTCCACAAAAATACTCAAAACTAAACATCCTGATGTTACCTGAACAGAAAGAGGTAATTTTAATCTTCTGTTTTCAGGATGTTTTGTTATCTCTTGTTTTTCCTGTTTTCTGAAAACTGTTTCTAAGATATTTGTTATGGAGACATTAGTGACAATTATGTCTTCATTTCAAATTGTGATGGCACTTGAGAATGATAAAATGCACTTGTTTCGTTATACACTTTTTATTCCTAACCTAACCCATCTAATATTAAAATGGCCATCTCTGCTTTTTTCCCTCTTTTCTTTGAATTTCTCTACCATAGCGTAGACAAATGTTATGTTGGAAAAATATTTGTGGAGGTCCTATCTAGTATATTCTTTTCATGCCTGTCATTGCTTCTGAGCTATTTTACAACGCTATAATTTAAAGAAAACTAATCACAATGCAAATGACCCATTTATACCAAGCAAAAAAAAAAAACAACCCCATATTCAGTGAAAATGGAATGTATTATTTTCTGGTAGACATTGATCAGCTTTGCATCTACATATAAATGCATTTTGATATTCCCAATTGCCTATGCATGCGTATGTGTACTTTCTGAAATCTACTTTGAAGAAATTAGAAATTATAAATATCACATCGGTTCCCTTGTTAATGAGTTAAATATTTTTGATATGTGTTTATTTAATATGAATATAAGTACATCATAAACAATTTTCTTTTTTTTTTGTCTTTTTTGTCTTTTGAGGGCCGCACCATGGCATACGGAGGTTCCCAGACTAGGGGTCTAATCAGAGCTGTCACCTCTCTCCTACACCACAGTAATGCCAGATCTGAGCCATGTCAGCAACCTATACCACAGCTCATGGCAACGCCAGATCCTTAACCCACTGAGAGAAGCCAAGGATCAAACCCGCAACCTCACAGTTCCTGGTCTGATTCATTTCTGCTGTGACACGATGAGAACCCCATAAACAGTTTTCTTAAACACTTTTATTTCCAATCTTTCTGAATCATGTTGTTCCAACTCTATTTCTTTGACACAGTATTTATTTGGCTTTTGCTTTTGGACTTGGGCTGTCTTTTCATTTACATTTAAATTTTAATATAAATGATATTTGTTGAATTTTATGTATAATATTCTAACATACACTTATTAGTGTATTTTAAAATGTTTTTCTTTTCTTTTTTCTTTTTTCTTTTTTTTTTTTCTTTTTTTTTTTTTGCTTTTTAGGGCCACATCTGCAACATATGGAAATTCCCAGGCTAGGGGTTGAATGGGAGCTGCAGCTGCTGGCCTAGACCACAGCCACAGCCATAGCAATGCAGGATCCAAGCCATGTCTGTGACCTACATCACAGCTCAAGGCTTTGTCAGATCCCTGGTTCAATGAACAAGACGAGGGATTCAAACCCACATCCTCATGGATACTAGTTGGGTTTGTTTTCACTACACAACAATGGGAACTCCCTATCAAATCTTTTAACAGCGTTGTCTTTTCCTAAAGATTTACCCTCTTTCTTGTTTGAGTGGAATGTAAATAATTTCTTCAAGAACACCTAATATGGATAATATGCCTTGAGAATGAGAGGGAAAACAAGAGTCCTTAAACATGCTAAAAAAAAAAAATTCCCACTCCACTTATTTTAGGAGAAATGCTGAGAAAAGTCAATCTGAGAAAACATTTTTCATCTATAATGTTGGCAAAAATCTAAGTTCAACAAAGAACACAAATTGGGAAAAGTCAGATCTTCATATATTGTTGATGTGAGTTCAAAATAATGAACCTTCTAAAAGGCAATCTGTAAATATCTGTCAAAATTACAAATGCCTTTAATATTCGACCTAGCAATCTCGCCTCCTATCTTAAAAAATACCCTCACATTATTTGACATATGTACATACTGTATATCACAGCATTATTTTCAAATAACAGGCACAAAACAAATATTCATCAATAGAAGATTAGTTAACCCAAGGGGTATGCGTACCATGCAACACTGGGCTTATCTTACAAAATGGAAAAGCTCTTTATGTATTGATAAGGGCAGAGGGGAAACCCAAAACTCAAGGATGAATGCCAAGGAAAAAAAGTAAATTACAGTATGAGATATATAATGAGTAATATATCATAAGTAAAAGGTAGACAATATTAATATGCACTCATTTACTGGCATCTACTTAAGGAAACATTAGAAGGATATACAAGGAAAAACTTCAAAACAATTACTAAGAGACTGAGAAAAGCCTTAATGGGCAGGATAGAGGCCATGAAACACCTATTGGTTAATAATAATTTTAACTTATTTTAATTAGAGTAATATTTTAATCTGTAATTTAATAGTAATATTTTAATATCTTAATTAGAGTAATATTTAAATATATATCAACTAGTACAGCACTATCCAGATGGGAGCATTAACCCATCTATAGGTGCATGGAAAATCAGATTAGATTCTGACCATAAACAACCCATACGACAACGCTGCAAAGTAAAAACTGAATAGTAGCCCTTGTTGCGAATGTTGAAATTTATAACTTATATTATTCTCCAAAACAATATAATTTTTTAAGTTTAAATATGACTAAAACAAAGCATATAATCATATATCTTAAAGTCTCATAGCTAGGGCACACACAATAAAATGAATGATTTTACATTTTCATGAATATCATGGGCTTAAGTAAGAAAATATAGTAATTTGCTACATTCTTAAAATATTCTTTCAGTTTATACAATACTCTAGATTTTTCTAAGGCATAATTTCTAAGACTATATAACAAGTTCTTACGCCTCTTACAAAACTTCTCATAAAAATTTCCCAAATCAAATATATTTCTAAGTACTATATGTTATACCCTTAGAGAAAATAAAAAACTACTGGCATCTTAAAGGCTCTAAGGATTACTGTACTAAATAAATGAATTAAAATGGTTTGAGCTGTCTTCTTAATAAATTATGTATCCATAGAATGATTTACTCCCATGCCAGTATTTTATTAAAAATTATGTCTGATGTGGTTTGCTAATTTTTCTAACTAAACTTACATATTTAATCAGGACTTTGCAATCAATTGGCACTGATTATGACCTGGTAGCAGGGATGGCCATCATTTACGCCAGTAACTATACTCTTGAATGTTTCTGTGTTTATCAAATTTAAACTAATTCAGTCACTTTAAATTTAAATTTTGGGAAATGGCTTACTAGGTAACAATTGCCTAAATGACATAGTCTTAAAAATAACCATTCTACAGCTCCTCTGCTGCCTCAACTTTATTTTCAAAATAAGCAATAAGCAGAAAAAAAAAAAAAGGCTAGAGTTAAAGACAATGTAGCAGAAAATATTTAGAGTTTGATTCTAGGCATATTTGGTTTTCAATCTTGCATCTGCTATTTATAAGTGATAGGAAAATGATTAACTTTTCCTCATTTTGATTTTCTCATCCATAAACACATGGATATGCAACTTGCATGACTATTGTCAGAATTCCACAAAATCTGTGTTAATTGCTTGATACAAGGACTCATGTCATGAGAATCAAGTTAGATTTCTCCCTCCTTCTCTGGAAATATAAGCAAGAATGAGTTATTCCTTACTAATTTGTGATTCATCCACAGAATATATACAAAGTTGTTAGAAGAGTGCACTAGTGGAAACAAACGCTCAAATTTAAAGCGGGGAAAAACAATTCAAAAGGAAAAGATGACTAGAGGTCTATGGGCAGAGAATAGGCTAACAAAACTTCTCGGCTACAAATACAGACTATTTCTTATAGAAAAGAACGCATGACTCAGAGGGCAGAGGTAGGAAACCCAAAGAACTACACAAATGGGCAAACTGCATTCCTAATACACATACTTCCTACCCTGGGAATAGCAGGATTCCAGGCATGTGTTACTTCTGTCCTTTTTTGGTTGAGCATGTCCACTGGGGTTATCCTATCACTATCTCCCAGTTGGTTTTTGTTTACTGGAGCAGATAACTTGTCTTTCTAGATCACAATCTCTGCATTTGAAAGCAACAAAAACAAAAACAACAATAAACAAACCAAAAAAAAAAAAAAAAACTACCCATGAAGGCAACCTCGAGAAGCCTCGTCCACACCTGGACAAGGTTTAGGTGTTGATACTGTACTCTAAGCCTGAATTTGATGTTGTGACAAGACTTTTGGTGGGCTTGAAAGAGGGAGTTAGTATATTTTTACCTTTCTAGAGAAATGTAAATATTTTAAGACCGGAGGGCAGACTGTGGTGGACTACAGATGGACCAAATTTGTTGTCCCTCCCACTTTTTAAGCCACTCTGGCTTGTGATTGGCTGTGATTGACGGAATGCGACAAAAGTGACTGCATGGACTGTGTAAAGGTGAATTATAAACGGGCTTTTAAGGAGTTCCCGTCGTGGTGCAGTGGTTCACGAATCCGACTAGGAACCATGAGGTTGCGGGTTCGGTCCCTGCCCTTGCTCAGTGGGTTAACGATCCGGCGTTTCCGTGAGCTGTGGTGTAGGTTGCAGACGCGGCTCGGATCCTGCGTTGCTGTGGCTCTGGTGTAGGCCAGTGGCTACAGCTCCGATTCACCCCCTAGCCTGGGAACCTCCATATGCCGCAGGAGCGGCCCAAGAAATAGCAACAACAACAACGACGACAAAAGACATAAAATAAATAAATGGGCTTTTGAGAAATCTGCAGGTTACCTTTTAAATTCCGCTTCCATGATGGGCTTCCATGATGTGTAAAGCTGGAACCTTGTGGGAAGGTCACGCGGAGGAGAGGAGAGAAGAGGAGGGGGTGCTTTAGTGAACTGCCCCACGTGACACCCAGCACCAATGGTCAGCGCCGTGAGGGGGTCTCCCAGGTGACTACAGCTCCAGGCAACACCACAGAAACAGAACTTCCCAGCTGAGCCCAGTCAACCTTAGTCAGGAGAGATAAGAAATGGCTGTTACTTTTTCAGCTACTGAGTTTGGTGCTATTTTCCTTTTTTAAATCCTAAGGTAGAAAAAAATATTTTTTATACTCTAATACTAATATACCTGTGAATTTCCAAAGGCTACAGATTTCTCCAAACTCTCTTTTTGGGGACTCTGTCCTGAAAAGTAGCAGAAATCTAGTTTTCAAGTAACATGCTTTGGTGAAGAGAAAATCATTTAAAATGAGAAATACCTGCGCACAGAACTTAGCCGAACCATTTATTAATTGGGAAACCTGATAAAGATATTTTAACCTTATGGGTCCTCCACTGTTGCCTTTAAAAAATAAAAATAATAATAGCCACTTTACAGGATGCGTGTATTACGTGAAAAAAGACATAAAAATCACCCATCAAGAATTCCATAAGCACAGGAGGTTTTTTCACTCAATAATGTTAACTGATACTTTTATTATCAGACAGGAGAGAAAGTGACTCTTTGCACTGGGTCTAGAAAATGATTCTTTGTCTTTCAAGCAGGAGGAAAATGATAGGAGGTACAAATTATAATTTAAATTAAAAAAGAAAATTAAGGGTTATTTTCCTGTGGAGGGATTTTACTTTTCTACAACTAGTAAACACTCTGAGAAAATGTACCACAGTTTCTTGGCACCTGGAATTGGGGAAGTCATTTTATAAAGCCGTAAGTACATATTTCCTCATCCCAGCATAGGGTGTGTTGGAGGGTAGGTGACAGCAGAAAGGGCATATGTGGCCCCCCTAAACCTACACAGGGGTGTTCCTTGTCTTAGTAGCCGCATGCTCTTCCAGCTACTACAAATCCTGACTCTCTTTCACCTGCATACCCTGTGAGGAATGAACCATGTTGATTAGCCATCAAAGTACAGAGCAAGAGATAGCTTTTGACTGTTTACCCCCGAAATACACATCACAAGTTAATTCTAAAACATCCTAGAGGAGGAAAGTATCAAGAGGTAGAAACTTGATAGAATGATAAAGAGCCTGTGATTTCAGTTGTGAATAGTGTCAATGCTGAGTCTTATTTTTACAAGCAAAAAAGGTTAATAAGAATGATAATGAGGATGATTGGGAACATCTTTTTAGAAGGCAACCCCCTTGTGTATGTATCATGTTACTTTCCATACCCCTAACTGACCACTCTATGCCTCCATGAAATACAGATGCAGACCCATTGTCGTCTAGTGGTTCCACCACGGACGCCGCTTTGGAATCTATTTCAGACAGAGTAGGCATGAAAATTACCTAAGCACACATAAAGAGCTAGGAAGGTTTATTGCCTGCAGTGGCTTTCAAAAGAATGGTCCCCCAGCCAGCAGCAGCAGCATCTCCTGAAGCTTGTTAGAAATGAAAATTACCAGGCTCCACCACAGACCTGCTAAGTCAGAAACTCTGGGGATGGGGTCCAGCCATCAGTGTTTTAACAAGTCTCCCAGGTTTTTCTTAATGCTTAGTCTTTGAGAACTGTCAGTGTACTGAACGGAGGTAAGGAAAAATTCAGATACAGAAACAAAAACCAAAAACCCCCATAATCTCTCAGAAATATGGATTTCAAGTTTTGGTTCTATCAAATAGTAAGGAAAGGCACAGGTGTCAATATTGAGAGTTGAAGGAATGATACTTCCAGAATCAGAAAGAATTGGAACTAAAGCATGACACTCCATGCCTGTCTGATTTTACTTAACCTTTCTGAATTCAGCCCTACTGTCTGGGAAAGGAGATAATACTATCTCCCTTGGTGTGTAATTAAATCAAACAGCATACATAAACTACCTAGTAGTTAGCTGTGTATCCTGTATTCATTTGATTCATTTTAGTGTTTGCTGAAGATACAGGCGGTAACTTCAACTCAAGAGAACTATAGGTGGCTTGCTTCAGGGTAGGGAGAAGGTTGTGAAAAGTGGAGATGGTGAAATAAAAGGACAAATATAGGTATTGATGAGCTTGCTGATTTCTTATCGGTGAGGCAGCCTCTTCACAGACTAGAGGGGAGAGGCAGTGAGTGGTAAGTTTCCGCCTACAGTGAAGCCTCTGTGCTCATTTGCGTGAATTTAGAGCCTCATTCATTTCCAGTTATTGAATGCCTGCCTGTGAAGAGCCAGGAAGAGTGCCAGTAAGTGAAGGTGAAACAGGCTATTCAAAAAGAGGCAGTGCGGGATAATAATTAAGAACTTGGGCTTGGAGCCAACCTGCCTGGTTTTGAATCCAAGCCTATTATCTATCTATTGTGTGGCCTCAGGGAAGTCACTTAACCTCTGGGGTCTCCGCTTTTTCGTCCTTATTCTTAAAAGGTGGTAATAATACCAAATACCTTGTAGGATTATGGTCAGAATACAATGAATTAATACACATTCAAAAAAATCAGGTGAGGATTCAGGCAGCCTAGGCCCTTCGTTAATGTGGCTTATGTTCATCTCCTGATGTGCTGGCATAACTCACTCCTTTACTGGCTTTTCCCGACATCCCACTGTCTGTGAGATTGAGTCCAGAATTTCATCCTTACGGACCTCTAGACCAGTGCTTCTCAATCTTTAATCTGAATAGGATCACTGAGGGTTCACATAAAAATGCAAATTCGGGCTTAGTAAGACTGGGATGGGGCCTGAGTTCCTTGCATTTTTAACAAGCTTCCAGGCGAGGCCCATACAATTGTCCAGGAACCACACTTTCAATGCAAAACTATCTCCTAATTCCAACTTTAGAAGGTAGCCCACTGCAGAGATGGACCATCATTTTAACAGAGGTCCCTGAAATATGCTATGGGAAGAATGACTAAATTTGCTCACTTAGAAATCAGGCAAACTTTTAAGTAGGTTTTGGTTCTAAGGAAAGATAAACTTGAAGACAAGAGAAAAATGTAAGTGTATTCTGCGTTCTGACTTTGATGTCAAGGGCACAGAGTTTGAATCTGATCTAGACAGCGGCAGGAGACCAGTGCAATGACTGAGAAGCAGAATTGATAGAGTTGCAGGGCAGGGAAGAAAGGCTTTTACTAACTGCTGTGCTTGCTGAGAGCTCTACCACAGAGATGGGGGGAATAAATTCATGGGCATGGAGTTATAGTAGCAGGAAGTAAATTTTACAGATTCTTACACATCTTAACGTTGAATTGTGGTAGAACATTATTGCAATACATGCTGGTTGAACAGAATTCAATTTATTTTTATCATTTTATTTTTAAGGAGAATATTTACCTCAGAGTTGTTTTAAAGTGAAAGGAATTAATAGACACAGAGGTATAAAATTGTATTTTTGGAATACAATTGTCTCTGGCATGCAGTATTAGTTAATATCAGCTATTATTATTATTAAAAGATATTATCTTAGAGAAAATAATCTCCATTACAATAAAAAAAATAAAAGACAAGTTCTGTGTGTCATGTATGTTATAGAAACTTTAATAAATTAAGATGAAAGAGAGAAAATGCATTTTCCAAATTATTTGTATCAGGCATAGCAGGTTTAGAACTCCATCTATGCAGATTTAAAAATCTATATTCATCCACCAATGCATGCTGTTTTAAGTCAAGTGATTAAAATTTAGGTTATATTTTCCTCATCTATAAAATAAAGATATGTTATATACCTCAATATCAAAAAAGAGCAGTCCAATAAAAAATGGGCAGAGGAGCTGAAAAGGCATTTCTCCAAAGAAGACAATACAGATGGCCAAGAGGCCCATGAAAAGATGCTGGATATCACTCATTATTAGAGAAACACAAATCGAAACTACAATGAGGTATCGTCTCACACCAGTCAGAACGGCCATCATCAAAGAGTCTACAAATAATAAATGCTGAGAGAAGGGCTGGAGAAAAGGGAACCCTCCTACACTCTTGGTGGGAATGTAAATTGATATAGCCCCTCTGGAGGACAGTATGATGGTTCCTTAAAAAACTAAAAAATTGAGTTACCATATGATCCAGCAATCTCACTCCTGGACATATATCTGGAGAAAGCTGTAATTGGAAATTATACATGCACTCCAATGTTCAAAGCAGGATTATTTACAATAGCTAAGACACAAAAGTAACCTAATGTCCATCAAACGATGAATGGATAAAAAAGATGTGGCTCATAGGCACAATGGAAAACTACTCAGCCATAAAAAAGAATGAAATAATGTCATTTTCAGCAATATGGATGGACCTACAGATTATCACACTAAGTGAAGTAGGCCAGACAGAAAAAGACACATATCATATGATACTACTTATATGTATAATCAAAAAATGATACAAATGAACATATTTATAAAAGAGAAACAGACTCATAGATATAGAAAACAAACCTATGGTGACCAAAAGAGTGATAAATTAGGAGTTTGGGATTAAAATTACACGCACCACTAGATATAAAATAGATAACCAACAAGGAACTACTCTACTGTATAGCACAGGGAAATAGACTCAATATCTTGTAATAACCTATAATTGAAAAGAATGTAAAAAAAAAAAAAGAGAGAATAGATAGGAGGTCCCTTGTGGCACAGCAGGTTAAGGACCTGGTTTGTCACTGCAGTGGTTGGTTTGAATTGCTGCTGTGGCATGGGTTTAATCCCTGGCCTGGGAACTTCTGCATGTAATGGATGAAGCTTTAAAAAAAAAGAATATATACATACATATATAACCAAATCACTTTGCTGAAACTAACATAACATTGTAAATCAATAATATTTTAATAAAAATTTTAAAAATAAAGGTATGTTCTTTTAACAACTAGGTGATCATTTATGCGATCAAAGTATAAATGTATATTAAACATTTTGCACATATAAATTATAATCAAGTTAGCCAATCAGCTACACTTGTATTCAGCTACCTACTCATTCTCAACAATTACAATAAGTAGGCTTTTTTTTGCAATTAAGTACATGCTCACAAATTAATTGTACTATGAATTAAAGTCACCTTAACAAGCTAAAAAGAGGAAAAAACACATTTAGTTAACCTCTACATTTTTTTAACTCACACAGTTATCTAAGAATAAAGCTACCACAAACAGTAAACCCCAGTCATAGTAGCCTTCTTTCCATTTCTCTAAGATGCCATGTGAGTTCCCAATTTAGGATCATTTTTAGTGTTTCCTTGGCTATAAAACTCCCTCCCTGCATCTTGACATGGCTAACTCCTGCTTATTTCTCAGGTCTCAGCTAAAATGTCGTGTCTCCAGAGAGACTTTGCTGACCATTCCCGCACATCTCTCTTTCCATCCCCACCTCTACATGCCCTGTAACTGTGTATGATTTACACCATTTGAATCTGTTGAATGCTTATCACTATCTGAAATCTTGTCCTTGTGTTGGTTATTTTGCTCACTAAACACTTCCAAGGAGACCATCAGAGTGTCAGCACCTTGAGAGCAAGGACTTTCCTTCTGTGCCAAATTTGGGCTGTGGTCCTGTGCCTGGATTGGCACATGGTAGATACTCAATAACTAGTTCTTTAAGAAGTAAATAAAGATAGATAAGATAGGGCTCCTAATGTCTTGAATCTCAGAATGTCAAAACTTTAACAACTTCTAGATAGACTTAGTTTAAAATGCTATGCTTTGTAAGTGTAGGCAATGCCCTTGATCCAAAATTAGCAGCAGTTAAACATTTGCTCTATTGTACTTTAAGATTTTCAATGACATTTCTGTTATCTAGCTTTTGGCACGTAAGAATAAGGTGAGGTAAGGACCAGCAATCAATAGCTATGAACAGGTCGAACTTGCACAGGTTTTGCTGAGTATAAGTCCATTATTCTGAACACAGTAGCATTGTGTTTAATTTTACAGACACATCTTAACGACGAATGAACTTAGGGATAGTGTGATATCAGAATTTTATCACTTAAGTTGTGAGTGAAATAGAACCAATCTTAAATTGAATGCAATGGGCATATATTTTGTGTGTTCTTACTATGTATTATACAATACCACTGTATATTAAATCAACTTTAGTTGACTACAGAATTTCTCAGTGTTGTAATCACGTTATTTAATTTGTCGTATGCAAAACTTAATGCTTTCCCTGTTATCATCAGAAGAGAGGTGCCTCAGGAACAAAGAAGGGGTTTATTGGGGAAAAAAGTCACAATCTTGTATTGCTAAAATCTTACATACTGTGGGTATAGAAACTCAACTTTATACCTAGGAGATACTCAAGATAAAGTCAAAGGACGCATAGCATTTATTTTCAGTTTTGTATATGAAAGGGGGAAAAAATGCCTTATCAGCAGTCCAATTCTAGCACTGCCTTTTTCACAGCAAAGTACTTCATTTTTTGAAAACACTGTTCAATTGGATCAAGTCTCTCTATATAATAATAAACTGTGAAAACAGAACTGTAGAGGTGATATGATATAAGAATGGTATGAAAAAACAGCTTAATGTTAATACTTGTTAACATGGCACATACTGGGCAATTAATAACTTCTCATGAAGTTAACAGAATATATTTTTAGTGTTTAGTGTTCATTTTTAATTTTCACATTTATTGTTAATATTTAAACCTCAATCATACTTCTTCTTGCTCCTTCAAAATATTTCTTTGAATTGTTGGTTCTATTTTATGCTCTTGTTTTTGTCTGTTATCAGCAAAGAAATAAGATACCCTATGTATTCTTCACCTCAGTTTCCAAACATCTCCTGAACATCAAATCTGTTCAGATAAAGATTTGCATAAGGTTCTAGGAAGGGTACAGAAATGAATGAAATACGATCCTCTGCTATGAAAGGCAAATACATGGCTTTGAGAGTAATATGAAGAGATGAAAAAATAACTCACCCAAGAAGGAACATTTGAGATATGTTTCTTGAAGGGTGGGAAGAATTTTGAAAGGTGGAAGGGAGTTAGCGATAATGGCAGATTAGCTAAATCATGGAATATAGACAGAAAAATTAATAGTGGAATTAGGAATTTTGATAAGTTAATAAGGAATGAGATATGGAATACAAGGATGAATGCTAAGTTTGAGGAAAGATAAAAAACACTAAGATTCTTTTTAAATAATGATCACTAAAATTTTTGAACTGGGGAATGACAGGATTAAATATTTTCTTGATATTATCTTTTTTTTTTGTTTTCTTGTCAATCTCCACTAAATTGATTCATTTTAATATTTCTTTCATCTTATACAGCTTAGCATATTTTAAAATCATTCTCTTTTCTCTGATATATGCCAGTTTCTTAATGCCTTAACTGGATTTACAAAAAATGCCTTCTAGAGCCCTTCTTTCATACTTCAAATACTTTCTCTACACCACAGCCAGTAATCTTTATAAAATGCAAACTTTCCGTGTCACTTCCTTGCTTTGAAAATCTCTGCTAGCTTCCCAATTCCCTCAAGACTCCTGAGCATGATTTATGAGACTCAAGTCCAACTCTTTATCCTCCCAGATCTCTTCTGCAAGATTCCTCTTCTTCTCACCTCTGAGCTTTTGCCTGTGCTCCTCTCTCTCAAATTCATTTCCCTAACTCAGTTCATCTTGGGACCTCAATCCCCCAGGGAACAAATTTCTGATTTTAAGCACTGTCTCCTCTGTGCCCCCAGTATCCTGTTTATCATATTGAATTATAACACATTATTTACATGGTTAACTCACCCACAAAAAGCTGTACACTCTGTGAGGCTGGGCCGTGGTTATCATCCCATTCTTTTTTTTTTTTTTTTAGGGCCACAGCCACACAGCCATGGCATATGGAAGTTCCCAGGTCAGAGGTCAAATTTGAACTGCAGCTGCCACAGCCATAGCAACACTAGATCCCAGCCACATCCATGACCTAAACCACAGCTCAAGGCAACACCAGATCCTTAACCCACGGAACGAGGCCAGAGGTCAAACCAGCATCCTTATGGGTACTAGTTGGGTTCATTACTGCTGAGCCACAACAGGAACTATATCTTCCCATTCTTAAATTTCCAGAACTCAGTACACTGCCTGGCATATAGTAGGTCCTAAACATATGTGCAGGAGCCAAATGCATACAGAAAAGAATAAAGAATGTGTGACATAATGAATGAGATATAAACAAGAGATGAGAAAGATAAGATTTTCTAATTTGTGCATTAATCAAAAGTTTTAGATCTTGTAAATTAATGAACAAATTATATAAACCATAATCATAATAATTCTATTTGTTGAGCCACAAACATGTGCCAAATCAATACATGCAGTTTTTATCCAGCATTTAATGTAGTGCTTGGCATCTATCGCCTATCTATCGATCTGTCTATCGATCTCAGAAATGCAGTTACTATTATTATTATACTATTATTATGTTTTCCCATTTTGTACACAAAGAAACTAATATTCAATAAAAAGAACTAATTTTTCTTAGATCGCACAATAGTGCTTGTCTCTAAATGTGAGTTTTCAGTTACGCTGAAGTTTTCTAAAATTTTTAAATAATAAAACCTCTGGGAGTTCCTGTCGTGGCTCCACGGTTAACGAATCTGACTAGCATCCATGAGGACACAGGTTCAATCCCTGGCCTTGCTCAGTGGGTTAAGGATCTGGCGATACTGTGAGCTGTGGCATAAGTCTCAGATGCGACTTGGTTCCTGCTTTGCTGTGGCTATTGCATAGGCCAGCAACTACAGCTCTGATTGGACCCCTAGCCTGGGAACCTCCATATACCATGGGGGGGGGGCCCTATTAAAAACAAAAACAAAAAACAAAACTGTTTCTCTATCTCTAGTTAAGCAACACTTAACTAGAACTCCCATATACGAAGATATTAAAGATGAACCTGATGCCAGTGGAGAAATCCACCCCCATCTCCCCTTCACGCATAAGTAGGTCCCTGAATAATCTCTTGTAGGGATGCCCATAAGTTTATAGAAAGCATTTAGAACTTCACTTGCCCACTCCTTGCTGCCTGCCATTCCATGAACAAGATCCCATAGCAGCAATATTGAGTATCTCAACTCTATTCCTTTTGCCTTCCTTGCCAACACATTTGCAATATAATGAAATATATTTGCCTTGGTCTAATAGAGGGCCTAGCTATTAAATCAAAAAGGTGAATACAAGGAGATATACTGACCTGGAACACAACCCAGGATTTCTAAAGTTTGGCATTTAATACTCTGCAGGCATGGGGAAGTTAGAATTGGGGAGTAAAAGTTATAACCAGGGTTAAGAGTCTCTGGAAGTTAACAATATAGTAAAGGTGGGGCTCTAAGTCCAGAAAGTCACTACACTAGGACTATGCAGACATAAATTACAGATCTGAGTTGAACTTACTTTCTCCTTACTCCAGGCAGTGCTTTCCACTTGAAACTATGGTCAAGAATATAGCTTTAGAAACTGAGAGATCTAAATTTATGACTTAGCCTTGATGGCCTACAGAAGCATAGCTTACTTAAGACTATGTCTCTGATGCATGTGTTTATTTTGGAAGAGGCCTTAAGAACAGGAATGAGGGACTGAAAGACTAAAAGAAGGAATGAGGGCAAATCCACCAAAGTGTACATTACCGCTGCAGGCAACTGGGAATCAATTTGCTGGGGTCTCTCTAAGAGGATAAACATATATTTTGGATAGTATTGGTCTGTATTTTATTCATGACCATGTTATTTGTTTGAATTTTCCTCTGGAAAGGAACGCCACCTTGAAACTTGTTTATAGAGTCTTAGGCCAAAGTATTTGGAATTCGATTAATTATTATTCTCAGTATTTGTAAATCAATTAATACTTGATTCAAATAATAAGTGGTATCTTCTTTTGACTTCTAAGGAAAAAGGTACACACAGAGAAAGAGAGAGATAACACAATACCTGGATTTTAGTTCTTTTCTTTGCAGTATTTCACATTCTACCTGAACTCAAGCATTGTCAAGAATTAAATTTAGTGACAATTCAATAGCAAAAATGGACATAATTCTGGCATTTTTCCATATGGGGATATTGTTCATAATCATGTCCACTCACAGCAAGATTTGTGCCCACACATTCCATTATTGCATGTGGGAGTTGATTTCTTTTTTCTTTTTTTTTTTTTTTTGGCCATAGGAATCTACCCATGAAATAGAACAGAAGACTTAAATTTGGGGAAATTATCTTTTGCCTGTCTCTCCACCCAGCAAAAATGTCAAAAGTAACAATTCTGTGCAATGTACTTTAAACATTTAAGTTTGCCTTTTGGAAAACCATGATTCCAATGAGCAGCTGCAGATCTCTGTTAAAACCAAAGGTATAAATTATAACCTCTTCTACTGCACAAAGTGAACCTAGCAAGTGGATGTGTGAGGATTAAGGAGCATCTCCCAGGAAATACAATGTTTTGGTCAATTTGAAAGAGATTTACAAAAGCTCTAGGCATATCTTTGGAGATTTTAATTGAATGAAGAATTAGGAAGGAAAGGGGAGAGTGAGGGTGGTATCATCACATAAAACTTTCTTCTTGAAGGACATTCCAGGTAATGAGGCATAAATCCTAGACTAATGGCTTTGGTCCTGCCTCACCCTCTTAGATAAAATTCAGATCCTTTCTCTGTGAACCAAGCAGGGAATATCCTTGTCATTGAACATTAGGCTACCCTAGTTCCAGAAGTCGCCTTATGGGTCAACTGATCCAGGGATTCACAAATTCAAATGTCATATACATACATACATATACATACATATATACACACACACATACATATACATATATATATGTATGTATGTATGTATGTATATATTTATTTATTTTTATGGCCACACATGCAGCATATGGAAGTTCCCAGGCTAGGGGTCCAATTGGAACTGCAGCTGCTGGCCAATGCCACAGCCATGGCAACACTGGATCTGAGCTGCATCTGCAAACTACACTGAAGCTTGCAGCAATGCCGGATCCTTTACCCACCAAGTGAAGCCAGGGATCAAACCTGCATCCTCACAGAGACAATATTGGGTCATTAACCTGCTGAGCCACAATGGAAACTCTGTCAAATGTCTTTAGAGGCCAAACAGATAAGTTTGAATAAATGAATAAACAGCTTAAGCATACGACCTAAATATTTAGGATCCTGGCATCTACTGATCAGATTGTCCTCCTAGATTTGCAGTTTCAGTCGTATAATTCTCACACTTTCCTCCAGTGAAAATAATATAGAATTTGAGATATATAAGGTTTGAACGTCAGTCTCACTTGGATTTTAATCCAGTTAAATCTTCTACTAGCTGTAGGAGCAGAAACAAACTGCTTAATATTTCTAGGTCTCCCTTTGTTCATCTTCGACACAGAAAATCTATATCAAACCTGGATTGTTGTTTGGAAGATCCTAATGTATACACATCTCTAACATCTGGCAAGTGGTAGACCTGAGCTTAAAACCAAAGCCATGCAAATTCCAGGACAAACAGTGCTGTGTTGTGTCACAGTGGTTCTAGACCAGGAAGCCAGGAGGCCTAATTGAAGATGAGTTGTGATAAGCTTAGGCTTTGGACTCAAGAGTGTTGACTTTTGAGACTAGTCCTGACCTTTCATAATTGGGATGCTGTTTAATGTTTGTATGTTCCAGTTTCTTAATTTAGAATGTTGCAATCCAATTCACTAACTTCAAGGTGCCAAATCCATTCCTCCAGCATTAATTTATTTGACCTATCAGAAGCATGTGATACAAACGATCCCTTCCTTCTCACTAAAGCCCTTTCTTCACCTAGCTTCTGGGCAAGTTTTCTCTTGGTCTCTCCCTAACCACTATGAAGGTTAAATGAAGCAATGCATATAAAGTTCTTAGCACAATCCCTGAGACTTAATAAATGATCAGTAAATAGCAGCTTCTGCTCTCATCATCATCATCATCACATCATTTTTTATTGTTATTTCCCAAATACAATTTTTTTTCTACTGTACAGCATGGTGTACATGTACACATTCTTTTTCCTCCCATCATCATGCTCCATCATAAGCGACTAGACATGGTTCTCAGTGCTATACAACAGGATCTCATTGCTAATCAATTCCAAAAGCAAGCGTTTGCATCTATTAACCCCAAGCTCCCAATCCATCCCTCTCTCTTCCTTGGCAACCACAAGTCTATTCTCCAAGTCCATGATTTTCTTGTCTGTGGAAAGGTTCATTTGTGCCGTATATTAGATTCCAGATATAAGTGACTGGATTAGGAAGAATGTGGCATATATACACAATGGAATACTACTCAGCCATAAAAAGAACAAAATAATGCCATCTGCAGAAACATAGATGGAACTGGAGACTCTCATACTGAGTGAAGTAAGTTAGAAAGAGAAGGACAAATACCATATGATATCACTTATATCTGGAATCATCATCATTTATAATCATGGTATCATGAACCTTCAGAATCGTTCTCTATGCAGAATAACATCCTCCTTATTCTGTGCTATATTTTAGGAGATAAGGATAGAGCAGTAGAAAAAAAAAAAGCCACAATCCTTGCCTTCACAAATCTCACATTCCAGTGGGAGAAATAGAATGCTAAAGAATAAATAAATAACATATGAAAGGTGACATTTTAAATCAGTATCTCTCAATAAACTAATACTTTATTAAATCTTCAAAAGATATGAGAGTATAAATCATTTGGGTATCTGAGGAAGCACATTTTAGACAGAGCAAATAACAATATGAAAGCCCTGAGATAAGAATGTCCCAGGAAGAGATAAGAGCACCTTGAACTAAGAGAAGGGATTAAGAAATGACATAAAAGAGAGCTTGCCAGTAGTCGTCAGGAAACTGTCTCAGCTTTTGTGGGTGATACGGGAAGTCATTGGAAGGTTTTGTGCACAAGTCTTAACAAAATCTTTATGGAGGCTGTATAGAAAACAGACTGTGGGCAGCCAATAATAAAGGCAAAGAAAGCAGTTAGAATGCGATTAAAGTAACTCATGGGAAATGTTAGTTGACTGAGACCATGGTGGTAGCTGTGAAATTACTTAGAATAGTTTACTTTTTAAATACATCTTAAAGATAATTCTGATAGAATTTACTGAAGAAATAAATGTGAGATTAAAGAAAAAGATAATAGTCATCAGTGGCCTCAGGGTTTTTGACCTGAGCAATGGGTAAAATAGAGATCTACCTATGGATTCTATAGGAAAAAAACAAAAAAACAAAAAAACAAAAAACAGACTTTTGAAGGAATATCAGGGTCTATTTTCAGGCACGTCAAAGCTGACCTTATTAAAGATCAAGATGGAAAAGACAACAAGGGAGTTGGATGTATGTGTCTGAAGATTAAGGAGGAGGTCCAGGCTGAAGTACCTATTTCAGAGCAGGCATTAAATAGATGGTATATAAATCCATAGGACTAGATTAGATCATAGGCTATGAGGACAGAAAGAAGAGGAAAAAGTGCATGGACTGAGTTCTGGGAGAGTATAATATCTTAAATACAAGAAGATTGAGGAGCAAGAAGCAAAGAGATTGTAAAACAGAGCATCCAACAGTAGAAAAATTAAAGAGAAAACTTTTCCAGCAGTGAAGAAACTGCTTCACCAAGGAGGAAGGGATCAATAATATCAAATGCTCTGGATAGGTCAAATAAACTGGAGACCAAGGAATGAATTTGGCACTTCAAAGTTAGATGTTACCCCTATTCTATTTTATTTATATATTTATTTTTAATTTTTAAAAATTATTTCCCCAATACGAATATTTTTTCTACCGTACAGTATGGTGACCCAGTTACACGTACATGTACACATTCTGTTTTCTCACATTATCATGCTCCATCATAAGTGACTAGACATAGTCCCCAGTGCTACACAGCAGGATCTCATTGCTAATCCATTCTGAAGGCAAGAGTTTACAACTATCAACCCCAAGCTCCCCAACCACCCCCTCCCTCCCCCTCCCCCTTGGCAACCACAAGTCTATTCTGCAAGTCCATGAGTTTCTTTTCTGTGGAAAGTTTCATCTGTGCCATATATTCGATTCCAGATGTAAGTGATGTCATATGGTATTTGTCCTTCTCTTTCTGACTTACTTCACTCAGTATGAGAGTCTCTAGTTCCATCCATGTTGTTGCAAATGGCATTATTTCATTTTTTTTTTATGGCTGAGTATATGTACCATGTCTTCCTAATCCAATCATCTGTCAATGGACATTTATTTGGGTTGTTTCCATGTCTTGGCTATGGTGAACAGAGCTGCAATGAACATGCAAGTGCATGTGTCTTTTTTAAGGAAAATTTTGTCCAGATATATGCCCTAGAGTGCGATTGCTGGTTCGTATGGTAGTTCTATGTATAGATTTCTAAGGTTCCTCCATACTGTTCTCCATAGTGGTTGTACCCAGCTTACATTCCCACCAACAGTGCAGGAGAGTTCCCTTTTCTTCACACCCCCTCCAGCATGTGTTATTTGTGGACTTATGAATGATGGCCATTCTGACTGGCGCGAGGCAGTATCTCAAGGTAGTTTTGATTTGCATTTCTCTACTAATCAGGGATGCTGAGCATTTTTTCATGTGCTTGTTGGCCACTTGTATATCTTCCTTGGAAAAATATCTATTCAGGTCTTTTGCCCATTTTTTCCATTGGGCTGTTGGCTTTTTTGCTACTGAGTTGTGTAAGTTGCTTTTATATTCTAGAGATTAGGCCCTTGTCAGTTTCATCATTTGAAATTATTTTCTCCCATTCTGTAAAATGTCTTTTTGTTTTATTTTTGGTTTCGTTTGCTGTGCAAAATCTTGTCAGTTTGAATAGGCCCCATTGGTTTATTTTTGCTTTTATTTCTGTTGCTTTGGGAAACTGACCTATTTTAAAATTTTAAATCCATTTTCAAATTTTCTTAGTGGTAGTCAAAAGATGGTTTTTAATCTAAGGTTAAAATAATTGTGTTCGGTCTCCCCCACCCCACAAATCCTGTGGAGGCTCTTTACTCAGTGGATTGTAAAATAATTAATATATTGTATAATATTGAGTATTCCCACCAAGGAACATAGTTTTTGTATCCATTTGATCAAATTTCATTCCTTTGTGTTCCCCAAATAGCTTATAGTTTTGTTCACATAGGTTCCATTCCTATTTTTTACATTCATTCCTAAATATTCTATAGTTTTTCAACAATTTTATACAGAATTTTTTAACTTATAATCTGTATTGCTGGCATAAGGAAATCTGTTAATTCTGCATATTGATTTTGAGGTCAAAACACTATCTTATTTACTAGTATTTGAGTTGATACTGGCTATTGAAAATCAAAAGTAAGGCTAGGCTCCTCACAAGCTAAATCAATTTATACAAAGTATGCTATATCTAAATTTTATTTTCCTCTACTGTAAAATAGGGATAGCACAATCTACTTTTCTCAAGCAGTGTTTGGTTAAATTCAATCATTTTTGCATTTCTTCCTCTCTTTTCTCTTCTCCTTTTCTTAGGGATTTCTATTGCTTCATTATAACCAACATTTTGAAGTCAAATCTCTGAACTGAGGTCTTTTTTATTTTATGTCTTTCGAAACTTGCAGAAAACGGAATAATGAATACTTCAGAAACTTGGATTCAAATCATTTAGTATGAGGTTCATAGTTTTATCCCTTTTTATTATTTTTCCCAAACTAATTCTTTGAGTCAGTGTTATATCACTACCCTGAAAGTGTTTTAAAATTGACTATCATTCCCACACCACAAAATTCCTTCTGAATGAGATGTCTTGCCTTCCCTTTCCTTCCCTTCCTGGCTAGACCACTTTTATTCCTTCCACTGCAGTTAAAAAAATATTTCAGCTAGATACATAGGTGAGAAGTGTTCCTGGAATAATAAAGGGACTCAGCAAATGTCACAGAAGAATATTAAAGACTCTGCCTTTCTTTGTTAAATAGGTAACTGATACAGTTTACATTCATCTACTTGCTAAAAAAAACCTCTAAAATTCCCAGAAGCACTTTCCACCTTTACAAATAAAACTTTTAAAATACCCAAATGCCAAAGAAATAAACCGAATAAAGTTGGAATTCAAGCACCTCTGAATTTTTAGCAAAATTTGTGGCACAGAAATCAAACCTGCACCCAAACTTCTTCAGTGACAACAACAGATCCTTAACCTGCTGCACCACAAGGGAATTTCCATTTTTCTAATTCTTTATTCTGCTGCTTAACAAGTATTCAGATTAATTTTGTTCTCCAGCAATATTAATATAAATTTACTCTGGTAACTTTAGTAATGCTCTTAGAGATCACAGTCATTCATTTTGTTTGAATGATGTCACCAATGTCAATGAAACTGATGTAAGCAATTCCACTGAGCATTGTTTAATTTTGTTCTATGAATGCAAGGACTTTCATTGAGAAAAAATAATTTCCTAATCAATCATGTGAGGAATGGTGTTTACTTTGCAAAGAAAAGAGTCCTAAGAACATTGTGGATTTTTTAAATTGCACCTAATCATTTAAGCTCAGTTCATGTTATCTAATTTCTAGGCACCAATTGCACAAATGGAATAAAGATTTAGGCATTCATACTGCATTTTTCACTTTTCTAAGATGAGGACTCAAGGGGAATATTATTTTATTTGTTAGAATATCATTATTATTATTCCTATCATTCAAAATATTATTTTTGTATGTGAAGCCTTCACATATATCATATGAGCCATGCAACAGTTACTTAAATAAGTAGAGCAGAAGATCAGGAGTAATAAAAATGACAACTATTATGAATATATGATTAATTATTATTAAACTTGAGCTCAGAAATATCAAGGGACTTGTTCAAGGTTTCAAAACTGGATAGCAATGGATTTTCAATCTTTTAGTTCAGTCAGTAGTCTACAATTGGATAAGTTGATTTCTCCTTTCTTTTCTCTTGTGACAAAAAGTGGTAGAAAATGAAATGTCTCCCCTGCATGAGACCATAAAATTTGTTAAAATATATGGAAATGGAACCACATAATCACTCAGGGTTTAGTTTTTAAGTCTATGGCTAAACCTGTATTAAATACAAAATTGCTGAGGGAAATATTATTGTTATATACTTTTTGCATAAATATATATGTCTCAGTCAAAAACTCTTAATTGTTGTATATGTAAGAATAACTTGTCAAAATACATGTGTGTAGATTCACAGGTTACAGTCAATAAGTTTTTTTTTTTTTTGGTCTTTTTGCCATTTCTTGGGCTGCTCCCGCAGCATATGGAGGTTCCCAAGCTAGGGTCTAATCGGAGCTGTAGCCACCAGCCTACGCCAGAGCCACAGCAATGCAAGATCTGAGCCGCGTCTGCGACCTACACCACAGCTCACGGCAACGCCAGATCTTTAACCCGCTGAGCGAGGCCAGGGATCGAACCCGCAACCTCATGGTTCCTAGCCGGATTCGTTAACCACTGCACCACAACGGGAACTCCAACAGTCAATAACTTCTATATCTCTTGTCTTCATGTCTTCATGACAGAAATTGGTCATGTGAAAATATATTGACTTATCAATATCTGGTCAAGATTCCTTTCATTTGATTTTGTTTTTAACCAAGATATTCACAACTTAATTAAGAATCACAAAGAGCATCTGTTTACATGGTTCATTCTACTGATATTTTCATCTTATAAATTAAAACCTATAAATGTATAAAATGATTTTAAATCATTAAAAATAATTACATATTTCTATGAACACATTTTACGAAAAATAAATTTATATTCCAAAAAATAAGTTTAATATGTGTCATCGGTTTATATTTTCCCAAATTTCTTTAATATGCAGCTTCAAAAACGACAGCCAAATTCTTATAACTACTTCCATATTTAATCTTTTTTAATTTTTTAATTTTTTAATTTTTTATGTTGTCTTTTTGCCTTTTCTAGGGCTGCAACCGCAGCACGTGGAGGTTCCCAGCCTAGGGGTCTAGTCAGAGCTGTAGCCGCTGGCCTACGCCACAGCTCACAGCAACGCTGGATCCTTAACCCACTGAGCAAGGCCAGGGATCGAACCCGCAACTTCATGGTTCCTAGTTGGATTCGTTAACCACTATGCCACAATGGGAACTCCCCATATTTAATCTTTTCCAATATTACACATCTTGTAGCTCCTGGAAAACTTCCACTGCACAGTCATGAGAGAATGAAAGTGAGAAAGGCAAATATTATCTAGTATTATTAGGAACATAGTTTTGAAAAACATGGATCCCCTGAGAGGGGCTTTGGGACCTCCAATGGTCCCCAGAAAAGCTTATGAAATCAACAGTTCGTCTTGGTCATTCTATTTTACCCATATAAGTGGGTATAATTTTGCAGTATTCCATATATGGAATATCGTTGTCAATCCTGTGTGTCAATTGGAACAATGAAAAAATTTTTTCTATGGTTCTTGAAATAAGAATGTACTCTATGTAGTTAACTTAAGGGCCTGGAAAACTGAGGGTGTTAGAACCTGTAAGAGTTATACAGAGATTCCACACTGGACATGGACCAGAACTGCTGGCTGAAATTAAATTCAAGTTTTCATCCACATCTATTTCCCATTCCTTTTTTTTTAGTGGTTTTAAGGGTATGTGCTGACCCAGTGCTGCCTGCTGGGATCACTACTGTACAAAGAAATACAGTATCAGAGTAATAATACCTTTGACCTCCTTGGTTAATATTCAAAGTGATGGTCAAGAAGGTTATAAGCAAACATCAGCTTTCTTTCACACCGCTTAGCTCATCCTCCAAATTAATAACATCGTCTTGGGAGCATTCAAGACCCTGGGTAATGAATGTTAACAGCAGTTCCTGTTGGCTGCATCTGAGGATGCATTTATTTTTCTCATTATCTTACACACAATCTTTAAGCTATTGTCTGCCACTGCTGTTCACTCAGGAAGCCACAGAAAGTGCTAAAGAAGTCAAGAGGCAATAAGGCTCATTTATTTTTATAGCCTTCATCAGCATTTTTTTTTTCTTTTCTCTCTCTCACTTTTTTTTTTTTTAACTTCAAGGACTATAATAGAATCTGCTGATTAGAATCAGAGCTGTATCTTAGATATGAGAGACCTTTTCTAAAAGTGATGGGCTATGGAAGCCCATATGATACCAGTGACAGACCCTGAATCTAAAGTCAATTAGTGGATATTTCTTCTTTCTTTCCTGGCTATGTTCTAGACATTTTACAATTGGTTAAAACTATTAACATTAAGACAGGGAGGAAATAAAAGACTTGGATGAATGAAAAATAAGAAGTGGATTAAAATATTGCCATTGGAGATATTCAGGAAAATATTATATGCAAATGACTAGAAAGCAAAATATACTATACCCCTTGAGCTATTAAAAAGTTGTTTTTAATTTTTTTTCATATATCATTCAAAAGATAAAGCAGATGATTACCATAAAAAAGATACAATGAGATTAAAAATATAATTTTATATTGGAATGGGAACTGAGTTACTCTGTGGACATGCCTAGACACGTAAAGTTCATGGAACCTCTTTCCTGTAATAACCAAACATGCAGCCAGGTACACACATTAGATGTCATTTTCTGAAGGATGAATACATCCAGATTTAGACAAAAAGTCAGAACTTGCTTTTCAATCCAAGGAGGTCAATGAGCAGATGAAGTTAAGCTACTAACCTCAAAATGATAAAAAGTGGCAAAAAAGGAAACCATTTGGATCATTAATGTAGGTTGACAAATGACAAGCCTTGAAGAATATCTCAGGCATGAGGAAGTTTAGCATTAAAATTTTTTCAGGAAGGGATGAGGGTGAAGATGAGTTTGAAGTATTTACGTAACACTTTATTTAAAATTGAAAAAACACTGTCTATATTAAAGCAAGGAGGTGCCGGTGAATATTATTAACTAGCAATTATATTCGCTTTCTTGTCATGATCACTCTCCCGATCATATGTATGGATTCTCATGATGCTGGTGGTTTTGAGGTATTAGATATTTCTGATGGAGATGGCGATGAAGGGGCAGCTCCTGTGGGGAGGGGAGACAGGTGTTACTGAGAAAGACAAGAACTAACCAAAAAGGAGTACTGATGACTTCTGTCAAGAATATACATCCCCGGAGTTCCCGTCGTGGCGCAGTGGTTAACGAATCCGACTAGGAACCATGAGGTTGCGGGTTCGGTCCCTGCCCTTGCTCAGTGGGTTAACGATCCGGCGTTGCCGTGAGCTGTGGTGCAGGTCGCAGACGCGGCTCGGATCCCACATTGCTGAGGCTCTGGTGTAGGCTGGTGGCTACAGCTCCGATTCGACCCCTAGCCTGGGAACCTCCATATGCCGCGGGAGTGGCCCAAAGAAATAGCAAAAAGACAAAAAAAAAAAAAGAATATACGTCCCCTCCTGGAGTTCCTGTCATGGCTCAGTGGTTAATGAATCCGACTAGGAACCATGAGGTTGCAGGTTTGAGCCCTGGCCTTGCTCAGTTGGTTAAGGATCCGGTGTTGCCGTGAGCTGTGGTGTAGGTTGCAGACGCGGTTCAGATCCCACATTGCTATGGCTTTGGCATGGGCCGGCGGCTACAGCTCTGATTCGACCCCTAGCCTGGGAATCTCCATATGCCATGGGAGCAGCCCTAGTAAAGGCAAAAAGACAAAAAAGACACACACACACAAAAAAAGAATATACATCCCCTCCTTTGTTGGAAACATTTTCAAACGTGGACCTATTCCATGACTTTCTCCTTTGGTATTGTGATCTGGCTACCTGAGCCCTGCTCTTGTTGGCTGGTTTTTATCTATTATCAAACTATTCTAGGCTGTTATTAATAATAGTTCTTAGTGGTCAGCTGAGGCTGAATTGCATTGCAATTTGATCCTTTGTGTTCTGATCTATGTGGTCACGGATCTAAGAAGCCCATGTATAAGGAATGGGAAACCAAGAGTGGGTTCAGGAATGTGAGGAACTCAACAGGTTTACAGCCTTCTGAAATCAAAAGGGAAAACTTAAAGCTAAAGGCTTCCAAGAGCCATATTTATAAAAACCCTATTGCAAATTAAAAAATTTTAAAAACTTAAAATAGAATTATAGAAGATTTTACAACATTTTCTATTCTAGGTCATTTTTAGACCCTTTCTTTGTATTAGTCCAGATTATAATAGCAGATTATAATTTCAAGAACTTTGAGGTTCAAAGACAAACACAGAAGATCAAGACAAAGACAATGGAGAAGGTATGTCTTCAAAAGAAAATTAATTACAAAATTTTTCAAACATACTTTACCTCTTAAGGCCCAGGTGTATATCATAAAGAGGTATAATAGGGAAAAGCCACTATCTGATATCTTCTAAGTCAGTTTATAATCCTTGGTGAGCTTTAAAACCCATACAAATTCAGAATTTTTAGGATGATTTTTATGATAATTAGCAGAAGAGTAAAGTTAATATGGGGGGGGTTGGAAGCACACTGCTTAGATTCTAATCAATTGCTCACCATGATAAATTAAAAAAAAATAAACTAAGCGAAAAGAACTTAAAGTGTTACCAGCCTAGTATGTACCAATCATTATGGTAGTTTTACACATTATACAACAGACCTATGAGCGACGTATTACTACTAAAAATAAAAATGCAAATAGGGACAGATAATGTCCTTGATATTATGTATTGTAAAGGAGTTTCCAGTTGTGGCTCAGCGGGTTATGAACCTGACCCATGAGGATGCAAGTTCGATCCCTGGCCTCACTCAGTGGGTTAAGGATCTGGCATTGCCGTAAACTGTGGTGTTGGTCACAGACACAGATCAGCTCCTGCCTTGCTGTGGCTGCAGTGTAGGCTTGCAACTGCAGCTCTAATTCGACCCCTATCCTGGGAACTCCCTTATACCACAGGTGAGGCCCTAAAAAGCAAAAAAGAAAAAAACAAAAAGGATTTTCCGTTTCAACACCATTTTTCAAAAAGTCAACTCACTCAGTCAAACTCACTTTCTACTAGTCAGGTAGAAAGTGTAGGAGTTTTAAAAAAGATTAATGTAGAATGAAAGTGGAGCCATATATGAATGGATATTGAAAGCTATGACATAGTGGCATCAAGAGGAATCCAACAGGGTTCTGTTTTAATGGAATACCCTAAACATTTCTGTTTTTCATAAAGAAACCTTATTGTCTACATGGAAGTTGCTCTAGAATTTCTCGTTATTGTTCATATAATACTGGAAGTATGAATCCTCCTAATATTCCTACTCATAAGGCACTATGTATAATTGATCTATAAGCTGCTTATCATCTCAGTGCTTGAAAGAAATCATTTTCTTGAACTAGGTCATGTTATCAAGGGCCTAGAAATTTGACATTATAAAATCATCTAAAATATTCTAAATCAACGTGTAACATGATGAAGTAGAATGAAAATACTACTAGACAAGCAAAAGTTTTAGTCAAAACGTTGATGCCAACTCTTGGTATAACCCTGGTCAAGTCATTAACTGTTGTATCTCAGTTGCTTTTTTTTTTTAATACAAAATGTGGAGTATATTACCTACTTTACCTCCTTCCCAGGGTTAGTGCAGTGGTCAGTGAGTCTATATAGAAATAACCTTTGACAAGTATATGGACTAAAATAAACAAAACTACATTCAACGCATTGTGTCATAATTTACATTATCATATAACTAACAAATTGCTGAGGTGTAAAAAGTGTAACATTATCCATAACCTCTCATTTGTTACTCTCTCCGTAATATAAGAAGACATCCACTCAGCTTCTCTAGAACAGTATACTGTGTTCATTTCAGATTCCACCTAATGGTGTTTGTGAGGTGAGTTCGGCAGGTGAGAGACTACAGGAGCCCTTTCCGTGAGTCACTTTCTGATGGACGGTGATAACACAGGCTGGAATCATTAAGGATGCCAGTGTATGGCTCTACCAAGAATAGCTGTGTCATCTTAAAAATGTTGGCGTTCCTGTCGTGGCGCAGTGGTTAACGAATGCGACTAGGAACCATGAGGTTGCGGGTTCGCTCCCTGCCCTTGCTCAGTGGGTTAAGGATCCGGCGTTGCTGTGAGCTGTGGTGTAGGTTGCAGACGCGGCTCGGATCCCACGTTGCTGTGGCTCTGGCGTAGGCCAGTGACTACAGCTCCGATTCGACCCCTAGGCTGGGAACCTCCATATGCTGCGGGAGCGGCCCAAAGAAATAGCAAAAAGACCAAAAAAAAAAAAAAAGTTAATGATCCAGGTGGATAGACTTTTATAAAGCAGGTCTCGTCGATGGCAATATCACCCTGAACGTGCCAATCTCATCTATAAAGCAAGTCTTCAGGGTAAGTTAGCTTTGATAACTTAGAAGGAGAAGAGGGAAGGAAACCAAAGAAAAAATGTTAAGGCTGCAAGGAACTGTGGACACTTACTTGCCTAATCTCTTAACACTAAATTTGGGAAAACATATTACAGAGGAATTGAGCTACTGGAACAAGGTATTATCTAAAGTGGGACCAGAACTCATTTTTCCTAATACTTCATCCACTGCCCTTGCCATTTTCCCCAGTGTACATGTTTTTGTAACTGTGATTATTGAGAGAAAAGTTGTGTCTAATTTTTCTTTTTGCTCATATTTAAACCGTTGTTATATGTGGGTCAATCTTCTTGCCCCTCACAGTTTGAAATCTGCACACTTTGTAATCCTGTAAATTGTGTCATTTGGCATTTCTATCCATATGCCATTTACTCAACCATTCTAGATCTTTAATAAAAATGTTAAATAAGACCAGACCTAGCATTTGTTACTTTTTGTTTATAAGCCTTTCTTCAATTCTAATCTGACTGATTTTCATGTCATCTAAGCTCATTTAAAAGAAATTTGCAAGTAAAATATCATCAGACATAGTATCAGATGTTTTGCTAATGCCTAAATACATCACATTTTTCCTTCTATCCATTAATTTTGAGAATTTATCAAAGGAAGGAACTCAGCTTGTCTACCATGAATTTTCATTTATAAACTCCTGCTGCTCTAGGTCCATAAGCCCCTTTGAGTTGTTCTGAATTGTTCGACTAGTTTATAAAATAGTTCCATCCACTCTTTTAATATGTAGAATTTCCCTCTAACATCACAGATCAAAAAAACCTGGGATTGGCGGCAGAAATAGCACCTAAATGTACATGAAATTTCTAAATAAAATGTTAGACATCAAAAGGTTTGATGTCCTTAGTCCAGTACAGTGTAAATTCTTGGTAGAACTCTGGTCTTTCCGGCCGAGCTCCTGAATCTATTATTATGGATTATAAGAGACCATGGTCTGCAGAAATATTTATAAATTACATCTCCCATCAATTCTGTATCAGTTACAGTCTTCCAGCCTTAGTTGTCTGTGTTATTGCTCCTGCCTGGGTTTTTTAGACCATTAGCCTCTCTTTGTTGAACTTTTCCGACAATTTGTAACCCATTTCTTTTAAACTCTGACCATAACCCCTCAATATCACCAACTACCCTTCCAAAAACAAACAAAAATTGGTTATTTATGCCCTATTATTTCCGATTTCATAGCATAATATTTAAACTTGTTAACAAGTGTACAAGATCCTTTAAATATGCCCCAGTTTCTTTCTCATTGCAAACCAAGCTCTTCATTTTTTCCCCAAACTTCTTGTTCTCCGTTACTCAGTGCCCCTTCTGAAACCAGAATGTCCTTTCATTCCTTTTCCACCTGCTGAACTAGACTTCACCCACCATGATATTTTTGGCATCTACAGTCTTTCTCAACTCCCTCGGGCCGTTAGGAACATCTTTTGGATGTCACAGTATGTTGCCATTTTTACTCTCCACTTATTTTTCTCATTGTGTTGTAATTGTTCCTAGCAGAACTCTGAGTTCCTTTAAGACAGACAGTACTTCCTTATCATGCTGACCCCATTGCTAACAAAGAGTGAGCATTAAAGATGTGAATTATTATGCAAATGCTCTAAAAATTTTAAACATCGAAGTAGACTGCATTTATAAAATGGAAACCTCCCCGTACTGATGCCTTTTGTTCTCACAGATCCTTTTTACATTTGCTATCCCAAGACACACCAAATTGCAACCTCTATAAACACAGCACTATTTAATTGGAATAGTGAAAACATTCTTATGTAGCTTACAAAATCAAGCCTCAAAATTTTGCAAGAGAAGTCCTTTCCAATTTTTTTTATCCTCTTTTCATTGGTAAAGGTGCTAGGATGCTTTACTCTTTTAAAGTTTGAATTTATTATAATTTCTCTAAAGATCATCTAGCATAAATTCCAAAGCAATTAACTTTCCCTGGTACATAAGTGGTCACTTTCAGGTTTTCAGAATATTTTAGTCTCTGTTCTAAACAGTCTCCCTTTGGTAGGATCTTAAATTGATCTGTGACCTTGTCTACCCAGTCCTTCTTTGTTCTAATCTCTTGCAGAAACTTAAGACCTTCAGCCTGCAGAATCAGCCTTACTCAGTATATAAGTTATTCCTGAGCATGCCCTGTCCTGCTAGCCATTCGTGTCTGAAATTGATTTTGCTGCTCATAATTCAACACCTACTAGGGCTAATGTGAACATTTCTGATGTCCCCATACCCACAAATCTACCAAGCAATGGCTGTTTCAAGTTCATGGTATAGTCTTATCTGGAACTAGAGTCAAACCTGGCCATTTTTTACTTCTCATTTGTTGGGTGGTTATATAGACTAAATATTTCTGCCTCACCCCCCAGATTCATATGCTGAAATCTGACTCTCCATGAGATAGTATTTGGGGCCTTTGGGAGGTGACTGGATATAAGGGTGGGGCCCTCATAAGTGGGATTAGTGCCTTTATAAAAGGTCCCCTCAAGAGTTCCCTAGTCCCTTCTACCATGTGAGGATGCCAGGGGAAGGAGGTTATCAATGAGCAAGGAAACAAGCTCTTCTGAGATACTGAATCTGTCAGCACCTTGATCTTGGACTTCCTGATCTCCACAAGTGTAAGAAATAAATTTCTATTGTTTATAAGTCACCCAGCTTGTGATATTTGTTGTAATACCTTCAACTGATTAAGACAGGAAGGAAACTCAGTTTTCATATTTCTGCTCTCCAAATAGGGGCCCAGAACCAAAGAAGATAGACCTTCTCCAACTGTCTGATGATATAATAATGTCTTACATTTGGGAGTTCTGTAACATTCATAAGTTTTCTCATATATATCATTGCATTCAGTTCACACAATTCATTGAGAAATGCAGAGTATCAAAAAGTAGCACCTAGTTTTTCAATTACTCGTTAACTCTGAGAAATACTCTATACTTAGTGCATTAAGTAAGTGGGTTTTGGAATTAGTCTTACTACCTAAATCTGATAATCGGTGTATTCCAGTTGCTGTAGTCAGATCCCCAGAAGTCATCCTTGACTTCTCCCTTTCCCCATACATTCAATTGGTCACTGAGTCCTCAATTCCACCTTTAAAACACTCTTTATATCTGTCCATCCTTCTTCCTTCAGGTCCAAACCATGATCATCACTCCACCAGACTCTTCAAAATATGCCTCATCTCAGTTTTTTGTTTGTCTTGTTTTGTTTTTAAGGGCCACACTTGCAGCATATGGAGTTTCCCAGGCTAGAAGTCAAACTGGAGCTACAACTGCTGGCCTACATCACAACCACAGCAGCGCTGGATCCGAGCTGCTTCTGCGACCTACACCACAGCCCACGGCAACACCAAATCCTTAATCCACTAAGCAAGGCCAGGGATCCTCACGAGATACTAGTTGGATTTGTTTCTGCTGGGCCATGATAGGAACTCCAAGAAAATGAATCTTTGAATCATGATCTCCACCAGAGCAGTCATTTTAGTTTTGTTCTATGCACATGGGTGTGGTCTTCCCAAAAGTCCTTCCAGAGCTATGGAATGCTCCTGTTGCAGTACTGCAACAGCAGAGTTAGGCTTGGAAGTGGTAATACTTGAAGCATCATGCAGGTTATTGGATGGAAGACTTTCAATGACCTGGTGAAAATTGTCAACTTTTAACATGGAGGTTCTCCATCTTGGCTACACATGGGCATCACTTGGGGAAATTCAAAAATAACGCATGTCTGTGCTCCTTTTTCAGGAATATGATGTAATTGGTTTTAAGTAAGGCCAGGGCATGTGGATTTTTAAAGACTTTCCAGAGAATTCTAATGAACAATCGAGGTTGAGAAACATTGCTTTAACTTTTTCGACTTAGCTGAAGGCAGTGATGCCTCCTAAGTGCAAGACTAGTCCCATCCATCCAGTGACTGAATTGAGCAAAACCAGGGTAGGAAGACAATGTCTCAGCCCATCAGCAGATATGGCCTCAGAGTAGCTTTGTTGCTGTGGTAGTCTAAATGTTTATGTACTCCTCCACTCCTGCGTTCACCCAATCTGTATTTGGGACTTGGCTATAAAGATAATCATTTTAGATGATAGGGCTTTTGGGGGGCGAATAGAACGTGGGGGCAGAGTTCTCCTGAAATGGGATTAATGCCCTTATGTAAGAGATCCGAGAGAGCCCCTCATCCGCTTCTACCACGTGAGAATGCAAGACGGATTCTGCAACCCAGAAGAGGGCCCTGAGGGTGATGCTGACACCCTGATCCCAAACTTCCAGCCACCAGAATTTTGAGAAGTAAATTTCTGTTTTTAAAAGCCACCCAGACGGTGGTATTTTGTAAAAGCAGCCGAATGAATTAAGGCAGTTGTCCTATTACTTTACGTTATTCACAGATTAAAATACAGACTCCTTCAGAAGCATAAAAGGCCAGACATAAGCTGCTTGCACTTTAAAACATATCTTATACCATCTTCTCCTTCACTCATTATGCATCAGCCACACTGATTTCTATCTGCTTCTTAGAAAGTGCATTTTATTTCACCCGTTATTGCTTATGATTTTCTTTGCTGGCAACACTGGCTTATTCTCATGCTTTGAATATTGGTTCAGATGTTATCTCTTCAAAGTAGTCCTCTGTCAACTGGCCTGACCCAATTACCCTTTATCTTACCTCTTTAACTTGACTTGTAACATCAAAAATGTGATATTCTTGTTTATTTACTTACAGTTTTATTATATACCTTTCCCACTACAATGAAAATTTTATAACAATAGATTTTTGTCTGTTTTGTTCATTGCTTATCCCCGGACCATGCTTGTCACAGAGTAGAGAAAATAAAATGTTTGATTAATTGATAGATTCATTTATTAAATGAATAAATAAATGAAAAGTAAAAGGAATAGACCAGATTCAAAAGTATCTTAGTCCTAGCCTCTTCCAACTCTACCCGGATAGTGTCATAGTGTCTGCGTAATCCATTCATATTTTATTAAATAAATTTGATTTTATTGAATATTTATCAATATAACTTTCTGTATTAAATGTACATAGTAACGCTATAAAATAGGTATAACATATATTTATCATGTTTTAAATGTAATATATAACATATACTTTTAAAATATACTGGTAGGTATTAGTATCTCATTTTGTTAATTTGTAGTTCCCTCATAAAGGACCTTTACATGTGTTTATGGCCATTTGGAAGTCATCTTTTGTGAAGTAACTTCTCAACTCATTAGACTAATGTTAATTGGATTATCTCTCTTTTTCTTAATGATATGTAGTTGTTATATATTTAGACATAAAAGTTTTGTTAGAAAAATACAGAAAAAACATTCTCTTAGTCTATGGCTTGTTATTTTCCTCTTTGAAGAGTCTTGATGAACTGAACTTTAGTGAAGCTAACTTCATTGTGTTTTGGTCTGAGGTATTCGGTTTTTCTATATAGTTTTAAAGCATATTTAAAATTTTTATTTCCTAATTGTCGGTGATAAATAGAAATATAATTTGATGTAGCTGCCTTGCTAAACTTATATTGTAATTTTAAGTGTTTATTTATAGATACTTCTCAATGTTCAATATACACTATTGTCCGCATATAGTAATGTTTTTATTTCTTCCTTTGCAATCCTAGTACCTTTTATTTGTTTGCTTATTTGTCTTTTGCCTTATTGCAGTAGTGATGCAGTACAATATCAGAAAGCAATGGTGGGAGTTCCCGTTGTGGCGCAGTGGTTAACGAACCCGACTAGGAACCATGAGGTTGCAGGTTCAATCCCTGGCCTTGCTCAGTGGGTTAAGGATCCAGCGTTGCCGTGAGCTGTGGTGTAGGTTGCAGACATGGCTCAGATCCTGCGTTGCTATGGCTCTGGTGTAGGCCAGCGGCTACAGCTCAGATTTAACCTGTAGCCTGGGAACCTCCATGTGCTGTGGGAGCGGCCCAAGAAAAGACAAAAAAAAAAAAGAAAGAAAGAAAGAAATGGTGATAGTAGGCCTCTTTGTCTTATTTTTTTCTCTCAGGAAATAACTATTTTGCTGTTAAGCAGAATGTTGGTTTTAGGTATATTATCAGAGCACAGAAGTTTACTTTTACTCCTTCTTTGCTGACAGTTTTTTTCTGAATGCATATTGCATTTTATCAAGAACTTTTCTTGCTTTTTTCAATGGGATATGTTTCTTATATTTTACTCTGTTAATGATGTGAATTGCATTAGCTGATTTTTTTACTAATATTTACCTTGAATTCCTGGAATAAACTCATTCTGGTTGTAACATGTTATTATTCTACATAATGCTGGGTTCAATTTTTAATATTTTATTTAAGATTATTTTCCTGGTCATGATAGAGGATGGCCTATAATTCTCCTTACTTTAAGTTCTGGATTGGCATAAGCTTTTGCAGCTTCATAAAATGTACTGAGAAATATCTCCCATTTTTCTATTCTCTGGAAAAATTTGTGAGATCTGTATCATTTCTTCTTTCAATTTTGGAGCACTTCATCAATGAAGCCAAAAGGATCTGAAATGTTCTTTACATGAAAAATTTAAATTGTGGTTTAAATGTATTGAATTGCTAAAGGGTTCCTTAGATTTTCTCTTCCACTTTTTATCAGTTTGGTGAGTTGTTAATTCCTAGAAATTCTTCCATTTCATCTAACATTTCAGATTTATACACACAAAGCTTTTAATACATCATCGTATTGTATTTATATTATATAGGATCTGTCACACAGCAATCTTTTCTTAGATATGGCATTGATAATTTATACATCCGTCAGCCTCTTAGTTTTACCTTACTATGGCTTGCTAGGTTCAACTTTTATTAACCTTGTTAAGGAATTAAACTTTGACAATGTTAACATTACTCTTATGTATGTTTTATTCTTTTTTTTTTTTTTGTCTTTTTGCCATTTCTTGGGCTGCACCCACAGCACATGGAGGTTCCCAGGTTAGGGGTCCAATCAGCGCTGTAGCCACCAGCCTACACCACAGCCACAGCAATGCAGGGATTCAAGCGCGTCTGCAACCTACACCACAGGTCATGGCAACGCCAGATCCCTAACCCACAGAGCAAGGCCAGGGATCAAACCGCAACCTCATGGTTCCTAGTCGGATTCGTTAACCACTGAGCCACGACGGGAACTCCTGTATGTTTTATTCTTACTTCATCCTTTATTCTTTCTCTCCTTCCAACATTTTATCCTCTTATTTCAGTTTACTGCAATGGATACTTAATCATTATTGTTCAACTTTATTATATATTTAAAGTTGTACATTTCCCCTTTATTACTGTTTTGTCTTTATCCTAGGAGGTTTGATACATATTTTATTATGATTCAATTAAAGGTCTGTTCTAATTTTTATTGTGATTTCTTTGGTCCATAATTAAGAAGTGTATTACATAGTATGCAGCTAGTTTGGGGTTTCTCATTATGTTTTTATTATCAGTATTTAGATTAATTTTTATTGTAGTAAGAACACACTCTGTGTAGTTTCATTTGACATTTGTTGAGCGTTGTCTTATAGGCTTTTCATTAATTTTTTTTTCATTCATTATGTTTCCTTTGACCTTTGAAAAAAATATTCGGTTAGTGTTTTTAGGTGCCATTTTAGATGTATATATGAGTAAAATCAAATATATTAATCATGTTTTCCAAATTTTTGTAGGTTTTTTGTATGTCCATCTTGTCAGAAATATATTAAAATTTCTCATTGTGATTATTGACTCATATATTCCATTTTCAGTTTAACCAGCTTTAATTTACATGTTTCATCCTATAGTATTAGGCATATACACACTTAGAACTGACTATACTTTTTCTTGTGAAATAACACTCTGTTGAATAGAAACGTCCCTCTTTGTAAATCAACTATACTTCAATAACAAATAAGAAGAGAAAAGAAAAAAGAAGAAATGTCTCTCTTCATCTCTAGCTATACTTCTTGCTTTAAGAGCTATTTATTCTGAAAACAGAATACCTAAAACAAGCTTTCTTTGTTTAGGGTTTTAATGGCATATAATGTCAGACATTATCTTCTCTGTCCTTATATTTAACGTGGTCTCTTATGAGCAATATGTATTTGGGTTTTTTATTTTTTTATCCATCTGACAATGGAAATCTTATTGTGAAATATGTAGTCCATGTTTTAAAATGTAGTAACAGTTAAATGAGTTTAAATAAACCATCTTATTTGCTTTTCTTTTTCACTTTTTTTTTGGGGGGGGTGTTTGTGTGTTTTGTTTGTCTTTGCTATTGCTATTTCCACACTTTATTGAATTCCTTGAAATTATCTACTTTTTTTTGGAAATAATGCTCCTATAGTAAATTGCTACTTACACAGTTAATTTTTATTATTTTAGTGAGTGACATATAGTTACAACACACATCTTCCCTGTCACAAACTACTTGTATGTAAAATTTCATTGCTTCATGAATAATGAAAAGATATTGGTTACTTTAACTTATTTCTTCAACTTTTTGTTAACACAAATTTAAATTCTATTCATTTTTAAAACTAATGCATTATTATCATTGTTGTAACAGTCACTATTGATAGAGATTCATTCATCTTTTATCTTAACTCTCATTAGAATTTTTTAAGACTGTTCTCTTGGCAATAAATTGTTGGTTTTTATTTGTCTGAAAATATGATTATGAAATTTTCTTTTCACACTTCAACATGACATTATATTATTGTGTCATTCCACAGTATTTGTAGAGAAATTATATGTCTGGTTTGTTTATAGTCCCTTGCGTGCAGTGTGTCTTTAGTGATCTGGTTACTTTCAAGATTACCACTTGTCTTTGTTTTTAAATGTTTTTATTATGGTGTGTTTAGGGGTTAATTTCTTTTTATTCATTCTGATACAGTTGTGTTGCTGGGTTTTTTGTTTGTTTGTTTGTTTGTTTTTTTGTCTTTTTGCCTTTTTTTGGGCCGCTCCCAGCCACAGCAACGTGGGATCCTAGCTGCATCTGCAACCTACACCACAACTCACGGCAACATTGGATCTTTAACCCACTGAGCAAGGCCAGGGATCGAACCCTCAACCTCATGGTTCCTAGTCGGATTCGTTAACCACTGAGCCACGATGGGAATTCTGTGTTGTTGGTTTTTTATTTTTAATTTTGAAGTCATGGATGACTATTTTAATGTTTCATCAGTTTGGGAAAATTACTGACCAGTATTTCTTCAAATATTGCTTTTGGACTTTTGTTCTACCTCTCAAAATACACAAACTATAGCTATGTTAGTTATTTTCACCATGCTCCAGTCTGGACATTTTCTATAGACCTATTTTCTAGTTCACTAATTTTCCTTTTCAGTATATCTAATCTTCTGGTAATTCAATTTATTATGTTACAAATTTCAGTTTCTGGTCTTTTCGACTAGAGTAATTTCACCTGATTTTTTAAAAATAGGCATCTGTTTCTCTGGTGAGATTCTCCCTTTTGTCATCTATCTTTTAATAACATTAATCGTATATATTTTAAAGGCTATGAATGATATTTCCAGTATTTGGATCACGCATATACTTTTTCCTGTATTTTTTTTAATTGGTCTTGTGCCATTCAGCTTTGTCTTAGCATTCCTTTATTTTTTAAATTGAAAGCTGGACATTACATAAAAAAATACATTCTCTTTCAGAAACACTTTATTTTTCTACTTTCAATGGCTTAAACATAAATGAGACATTTAAAACTCATTGAAACTAAACTTAAATAATTGTACTGAAAACCCGATGTATTTATCAGAGTCTCTAGTCTTTGACAAAAATTGAACACGTGTTATTTTTTTCTCTAGCAATGTGTGCTCACCAAAATCATAGTTTCTTAGCATCGTATCTAATATTTTCCTAGTGACTTCTCATCCTCCAGCTGCATGTCGAATAAGAAAATAAGAGTCAGAAAATGACTGAATAGAAAATTTGTAAAGAATGTACAATTTACTTCCTGGTGGTTGCTTTTACAAAAGAAAAGTTTATCTTTCTTCTTGAGGTCTCACTGCTTTGGTAGTCCAAAATCCAGCTTTTCTCTCTCCAGCCAGAACCACTGGAGATTCTGAACTTCCACTTTCTTCTCATTCTCTAAACTATGTAATGCTTATTCAGGAGCATTCAGGCCATACAAAGACAAAGAGTTTCAAACCTGCCTCCATATATTTTCTTTCTCCCTGGAGTCTGGAACCTTCAGGTCCCATATCCTGAATTGTGCATGTTGTCAAGCTACTCTACTTTTGTGGGGTTTTTGTTTGTTTTGTTTTTTAACCTCAAGGGTGCTTGTCTGATACAAGCTACTCCATTACAGCCAGATGTAAAATTTTTTATTTATTTTTATTATTATTTTTTATTTTATTTTTTGCTTTTTAGGTCCGCACCTGTGGCATATGGAATTTCTGAGGCTAAGGGTTGAATCAGAGCTACAGCTGCTGGCCTACACACAGCCACAGCAATGCAGGATCTGAGCCACATCTGTAGCCTATACCACAGCTCATGGCAATGCAGGATCCCTGAACCACAGACCCCAAACCACTGAGGGAGGCCAGCGACCGAATCCACATCCTCATGAATTCTAGATGGATTCATTTCCACTGCACCACAGAGGGAATGACCAGAAGTGAAAAATTTTGTTTTGCTTTGTTTTAGAAACAAATGAGTTATTGTAAAAGTAGCTATGGATCCTGACCAGTATTTTTTACAATTCCCTCCTTCCAGTTTCTCCCTGACACTGAAACCTCATACCTACCACCTAAGTGGCTGAATCTCTACTTCCCAGCTCATTTAATTCCAAATCCTTAGTCTCAGAAAACTAGATTACCTTCCTCAAGTTACTGCCAAAGTGCTATTGAGAATCAAGACAGGGAAGACGTGATCAATCCAAAGATGCTGTCAGAGTAGTTATTAAATAATTAAACTTTGCTCAGAAAATCCCTAGAGGCAACTATAGTGTTCTATAAATTTGAATTGTCATTCCCTAGATTCTTTCGTAAACATTATTAATCTTATTACTGCCCTAGCCATATACCTCACAAAAACGTATTATTTTCCGTTCCCAATAGGTCTCAGATTTTTAAAATATATACTAAGTTTAACGTCTCTGCAGTCTATGCATAAATCTCCATGATACTATTTGACTATTTCATGGGGGCAGGGTTATTTCAAGATAAAGATTCATGTACACATTTTTACAATGATCTAATTTTCATGGCAAAACAAAAACAAAAACAAAAACAAAAACATTTCGTCAAACTAAAAATGAAAAGATTCAACACAATAGCCCAGAAATAAAAAGCAAAGCAAAACTAAAAACAAGCAAACAGAAACAAAGCCACATAAATGAGATTAAAGCAAAGTGACAGAAAAATACTCAGATGATAAGACAGAAATACTGTTGAGAATCCCATCGCATTCTCAAAAATGAAATCACCAGAACACTGCTGGGAGATACAAAAGCCAGAGAGGGACAGGAAGTCTAGGAAGTCTGAAAATGAGGATGAAAAATTTTAGCTCCCCCTGCACCTTGAGGATAATTTTTGTCTCTGAGACTCAGATATGTCTACTCCCAAAGCACAAGCTTTTATTCTTCCCTCCAAAGATAACCAATATGCACTTTTATTGCTCAATTTCTAACTCCCGCTTTTTTTTTTTTCTCATCCTCTTGTGACTATTCATAAGCTCTTTAAGCATCTGAGAGAAAGAGAATGGATACATCTTGCAATAGATTTTTTTCACCAAATTCCAGTCAGATAGTTAGTTACAAATTGTTATTGTTTTCCTAATATGGGCAAAATATTTACATTTTGAAAGTGCTTAAAATAAGTCTACCAGGAAGTGGTGGTAAAATCAATTATACCATCTCAGTAAGTATAGATATCCTCAAAATAAATTTCACAAAATAATTCTGACTCTGTCACCTTCATAAAGATGTTTGTGAGGGCTGTATAAAATAACGGAAGCAAAATAATTTTAATTATAAGCACATTATATAGTGTATTAATTTTTTGAATGCATCCAAGTGGAATTGCTGTACATTTTTTCATTGACATGTTATTTTACCTTAACTCCAAATAGATTTATCTTAAAAAAATTATATCAACATAGGGACAGAGGAGTTGAATTAATATTATCATTTGTAGATAATTATGTCAATTTTTGTGGACCAGGTTAAAAATTATAGAATTCATGCCTTTAAAAGTATGGTGTCATCTCATTGTAAGATAAAGTACAGTTCTGCCATTTTATTTTGTTTGTTTTTGTCTTTTTTAGGGCTGCTCCCACAGCATATGGAAGCTCCCAGGCTAAGGGTCAATTGGGTGCTGCAACTGCCAGCCTACTCCACAGCCACAGCAGCAGCAAATTCGAGCTGAGTCTGTGACCTACACTACAGCTCACAGCAATGCCAGGTCCTTAACCCACTGAGCAACGCCAGGGATTGAACCTATGTCCTCATGGATTTTAGTTGGGCTCGTTACCACTGAGCCACAATGGGAACTCCAGTTTTGCCCATTTTAAGCCTCATTTTAGGAGGCTTCACTGTATAATGTTTTATCCACATGTCCTGCCAAAGTCTTCAACTTGCTTCTTTGGAGTAAAAGGTGAAGACTAAGTTTTCATTTTTGCTCTTGGCTGTCTGGTGACCTTGATGCGGTCATAGTCACTGATTTGTACAGAAGAGAATTACCCAGACATAGCAGAGTCCTGCAAGCCCTTAGGAGGAAGGAATTCTCCCAACATGAACCACAGTCTCCTCTTTGTTGTCACTGTGGTACCCAGTGGAGCACTGTGTTCCTTCCCATCTGCATCCCTCTTCCCTGTGCTGGTCTCTTGATAATGACTTGAGAACAAGTCATTATGGAAGCATATTTCACCATAAATTACTTAGCATTTTCAATACTATTTCACACTGCTTTCATAACATACCCCAAATCAATACTCAGTGAGTTAAGGAGGTAAACAAAATAGAAAGTTAAAAATCATTTAAGCCACTAAACATTTGTTAAAATAAATAAATATATAAATATAAATATATATATTCTCTTCCTTCTTTGGCCAATCATTATACATGTATACAATTATTTTTATATATAAACTATCTATTTATAAATAATGATCTGCCAAAGGAGAAGGAAAAAGATTTAGAATTTGATTAAAAGTGATGCCGTTCTATTTAGAAGAAAATGGATTTGGACGAGAAGGCCCGAGGTGCATGATAGATCTACTATTTAGAATGTCAGTCAAGAAACATTTAATTTGATCCTAGGTTCCTCTTCTGTAGGACAGATACTTGGTAGATTGTTTGCAAAAATGGCATCTATTTTTCCTCCTCTCAGGGTCCATATCCCTTTTCGAGGTGACTCCTCAGCAATTCCTGCGAAGAAATGAAGTTTATTTCTCTAGCCCTCTTGAATCTGGGTTGGCCTTATGACCTGCTTTGACCAATAAAGAAAATGTGGTGGAAGCAATGATTTCCTTGTCTATAGTGTAGGCCTCAAGAGCTTTTCCAAGCTTTCTCAGCAACCGGCCCATACAACATGTGAACACGCTGAGGTAGCCTGCTGAAGGATAGCGAACCACATGGTGCAGAAAATGAGGTGTTCCAACTAAACACGATCCTAAAACAGCCCGCACTCAGCCAGCCCCTCAGGTGCCCAAAGATGAGTGAGCCAGCTGAGGCCAGAGCAATCTCCCAGTTGGCCTTCACCCAGAGCAAACTGCCAACCTGCAGAATAATAAGCACAAAACCTGTGGCTTATGGCACTTAACTTTGTGGTGATTTGTTATACAGCAAACCCTAACTAATACATGGATTATAATATCTGGGTGTTTTTCATGGAAGAATTGAATTGAAATGAGTGACTATATAATACAGAACATGGTTTCGCCTTGTGAGGTAGTTATAATCAATACTTCATATAATGTAACTTGAAAAATGGATTATTCAGTTATAAACTTAAAAATGTGTAATGTGGTTAGAAGAAAAAAATGACTACTGCAAGATTCTCTAGATTTACAATAGTTTAACCCTTTGCTATGTTACTTTAAAATGCTTTTGTTACCATCCGAATTCACGGAAAAAAAGAGCAAGATTGTCTCTCAATAGAGTTCTGCTGCTGTTCATGCAATGATTAAGGATTGTAAAGTGATTTCACAAAAGTAATTGCTTCAATATTATAGTCACTATAAAAAAAAATGCTCAGTGATGGCAAATGATTTGCCTAAGTCTATATAGTTTTGATGTGGCAGAGACAAGATTGAAAACCAGATGCTTTTGAATGTGCCCTCATGTCATTATTGGCCACAGCATTTAAGATAATAGCCAAACTCAAACATACATGGGTTTTTGTCCTCACTTGGCCTCTTGCCCATCCTACAGCCTTAGGCCAACTGCGTACCTGTGTAAAACTTGCTTTCTTATCTGACAGTTAATGTGAGGACTATGAAATAATTCAAACACATTTGGGGGAATGGTCCTGACCTATAAAGAATTTTTAAAAAAAGATTTTACACTGAAAATGTATTTTCATTAAACACCAAGGAGAGCACAAACTTCAATCATACAAAATCCTTATATCCTTAAAGTATTTAGGATTTATTGTAGAAGTTCTGAGCACAGGGTCTACATAGAATTCAGGGATCTATAGATTTGTATGAAAATTTGTAGTTTATTTTCACCAACTGCTTCCTGAAATTTAGCATTTCCTTCAATCATAAATATAAGCTCAAAAACCCAGTAGTATTAACAGTATCTGTAACTTTCTCAACGAGAGATATTAAAGATATTAGAGCATATTACAGTTATTTAAGATATCTTAAAATATGGTTTATGCCCATCACTATTTTGCAATTATTTATATTAGATTTAATATCAATGCCTATGGAGAAATTCAATGAAACATGTCATTTGGTTATATCAAGAGAAAACAGATGGTTTTGGAAGCTTTAATATACTTATTGAATTAACACTCTGAATTCCAGGTGTCAAATCTTGAAAATACAAAAATGAAGCTCCATTGTTTGGGAGAGATTCAAGCAGAATATGAAAAGTTCTGTGATTTTAGTGTATTCAAGATGCAACGAAAGTTCAAGGAAGGAGCCACTAATCCAGATGAGGTGAGGGCAAACTTTTCAGAAGAAAAGCATACCTGAGATGAGTCTTGATGGACTAGAAAGTGTTCTTGTATGAAGGATTACATTGCCTTGGGGGAACTGAAGAAAATGACAGAATGTAACAGGGCCTGCTAGCTACTCTAAAATTGTTTACTCTTTTTCCTGAGGTCTTAGCTTGACTACACTCTGCAGCCTACTTTGCAATTCTTTCGGCTACATGGCTGGTTCTAATCAACAGAAAGGGAATAGAAGTACCAATGAATGTTATATGTAGGCCCATGTCAGAAACTCTCCCACAGGCAACCCAATAAAATGAATTATAAAATCAATTAAATATTTACCTCAGTTGCTTCAGTGATTCAGAATTCTAGTCAGCGTCTCTGTACTCAACTATCTTGATTATGAACAATTAAGGAATCAATAAAATAGAAAAACTAACTCCATCGATACAAAACATCTCAATCAGGATTCCAAAGAGTATGAGAAAAATCTTATGATTTCACATAAATTGCTTCTGAAAGACTCTTCTTGTAGAGTAAGAAGTATGGATGGACAGGTGGAATCAGACTTGGGTCACTGATGGGAGAAATTTGACATTTTCATTGAACTCCCAGTATCCCAGTTTCTTCTTTTATAAAAATAAATAAAGACATTTATGTTTTATAGCATTCTTTTTTTTTTCCATAGCTGGTTGTTTTATAGCATTCTGATGATTGCTTCCATAACAGAGCAGGGTGCCGTGGGGCTCCTGGGCACAAAAGCCTTTCTGTGTCCCTCATTTCTTATTTTTTTAGGCAATGTGCCTCACTCGGCCTCCATGGCCTCCCCTGAGTTCTAAGGAGCAGGCTCAGACAGTGGCTGATCAGGGAAGGAAGGGGATGCAAAGACAAGGGAGGAATAGCACAGCCTTGGGCCAGTGTCCTGGTTCCCCCTCAATGGATACACATAATGACATAGGCATCTTATACACTTGGGAGAAAAGTCATATTCCTTAGGCTTCTTTTAGAAATTAATACTTTAAAATTGAACAGCTTGGAGCCCTTCCTTGTGTTTCTCCCTTGTTTGATTGCACCCTAAAACACAAACAACTGTCAGCTAACGATTAGGCACCCTGAGCACAATTGCCTATAGGCTAAAGATTATTAGCACGTGATGTTTTTCAGGTACTTTGCTAGTTTGTTCTAATCTCTGATCAATATATCCTTCTCACAAGTCCATTATTTTGGGCAATAACCCAGAAGGCCATCACCATGACCACACCTAGATCTCCTGACATCAGCTTCGATGACTAAGATTCCCCAAAGAAAGAACAATGCATGTCTGCCCCAATCCTGATTCTTATCTGAAACCCTATTTTTCTCCTTTTAGACGGTAAAACTCCCTGCAATTCTTCACCAAGGGAGGGCACAGTCTCTAAGGCATTAGCCTGTTGTGGCCTCCTTTGCCTGGCAAAACAATAAAAGGTATTTTTTTCTCCTTCACCCAAAACTCTTTCTCCACATTTCTATTCAGCACTGGTGGACAGAGGCCAAGTTTCGGCAACACTTATAATATATGGGGCATGCAACGTAGTACCTGATTTGGAGAAGACGGTAAAAATCAGTTTTGCTCTGCTACATATATAGTGCTCTGATTATGATGATGACAATTTTCTATGGCTTTTTCTGACTGGGAAGACTTAAACTGGAACATTCATACTCATCTTCATTTTTTTTTAAATTTATACAAGAAAATACTTTCAAAATGACTGTATGGAAATAAGACTGCAGCCTATAAAACAGTCTTCCTCTATGAGAAGGGACTGATCTTACTTGCAATATGCATTAGCAAAGCACACTAGACTATTTTTAAGCATAAGTATCTGTTTGCCCACTACCATAAATAAAATTTTAATGAAAAAGTTTGGTCAAGTTCAGATGAATTACATCTCACACAGCATGCACTTAATACAATGTGAATTTAAAAACCCTTGGGCAGAAGTTCTGTCTCAGGTGTCTTATCTAGTGCTAAGTATATTGTCAACAATCTCAATTGATGATGATAATAATAATTCAAAGGCATTTACAGTTTAATCAGAATTCAGAGATCCTTTTACTCATTTTGCAGTTGTCAGATTGAATAAAATAATAGGTAAACCTACAAGTCAGTGATTATTTTCCTTTTCCTTTTTTTATTTTAAAGGTATTTCATGCATGAAAAGATTCAGCCTTTCAATTACTTTTTTGAAAAGCATAGATATAAGCTGCATGAACTAAAATTTTAGCACTAACATTATTTTCAAATATTTGAGGGGGATAAAACATATACTACCTAAGAGCCTAATCCTGGCCACATACTGATTTCATACTGAGGGCTCTCCAGCTTCTAGGCAAGCATCCTGCCATCATGAGTGAAGTGACACTGATCAGCCTCAAAATATCACAAATGCCTCCAAATATAATCCTCTCTTTTATTTTCCCACCTGGCCCAGAACTATCATTCAAGATTTGATGAAAACTTTGGGAGCCTCTATGTTTAATCAGGACAACAATTGTGATTTAATGAATTACAGGAAGAACTTCTTACCATGTGAAATGCAAACTCACTTCCCTCAAACCCTGAGTTCTGGCTTCTAGCTTCTGGTTGGAGACAGAATTGTGGCCTCTTGATCTTTGACCCCAGGTGTTACCTCCATAGTTATGGGTCCTTCCATGGCAAAAAAAAGGACTCTGCATGCATAGTTAAGATTACTAAGCAACTGATCTCAAAATGAAGAAACGATCCTGGATTTTTGGGTGAAAACAATGTAATTGCATAAATCCTTAAAAGACAAAGGAAGAAGGCAGAAAGGAAAGTCAGAGAAATTCAAGGTATGAGAAACACTCACCACCATATCCTCGACTTAAGATCAAGAGATCCATGTGCAAAGAATGTGGAAAAATTGAACTCTGCCCACTAGCAGTGAGCTTAGAAGTGAGCTCGAGCTCCAGAGGGGAACTACAGCCCGGCTGATGCCCTGATTTCAGCCTTGTGAGCCTTGTCAGCAAAGAATCCAGCCATGCTGTGTTGGATTTGTGACCTAAAGAACTATGAGATAATTATTAGGAGACTTTTAAACTGCTAAGTTTTAAGTAATAAAAATAGAAAACAAACACTTTTTTGTTATGTGAGATGGTGAACATGCCCATACCCTAATAACATCTTTTACAGTAATCTAGACTATAAACACAGAGAGTGTCTATCTTGAAAGCTGTCTGAAAATCTGAGGATGCCTGGAATCACTTGCATGCTCTTCTTTCTTTGAACTCTCTCCAGGGCTGTTTTGACCCTTTATTATTATTCGACCAGAATTGCATGCTATGTTGCATGCTACATGTATATGCACATATACCATTAATGTATATAGACATCTTGAGAGCTTTTTTTTTTTTTTTTTTTTTTTTACTGTGGAATCATATTGGACCAATTTCTGTCTATAGGAAACAGCTGATATAATAGACACTACTAGTCTTCAAAAGCTAATACTTACTTTTTAGGAGAACTTTTTGAGGCATAAAAGAACAATACTATAGTGCATAAATCTACCAAGAATGTGGATCATGGTAACTGATGTCAGCCAACTAGTTTATATTCAACATCATTAATCTCTTGGACATGACAAATCTTGGTAGCAGAAGGGAATAAGTTCCAGATAATACACTTTTGAAGTAATGAATAACCCGTCCTATGAAATACTTTAATGACTCCCCTTGTCAGATTTATGATTTTATTATTAACCTTAAAAAATGGAAGCCTAAAAAGATACAGTTGCAAATCAATTTCACTGTGTCTTCATAATGAGTCCCTAATTGAACTCAATTTCTGATACAGTTGTGAATTCCCTTCCATACTTAATTTTAATGGCATGTATAGAAGGATTTAGTGACTGGAAATAAAAAAAATTATTTTAACTCTCTTTTTTATGAGCTTAATAGATGAAATATAAATCATTACCACATTAATATGATGATAGAGAGGGTATTTATATCTCTTTACAGGTTAGAGTATGATCACTTTTTAAATGAATGTTTCACTTAACTCATTAAAAATAGATGATGGGTAAGAATAATCCCAAATGCTAATGTTCATTATGTAAGAATCTATGGTGGAAGATTTACATTTGAATTTTTAATGTCTAATAAAAGATATTACTGCATTTTTTTAAAAATCAATTATTTGATTGGCTTTCCTTCTTACTCAATTACCTCGTATAGTTGGAATACAGCTTTTCCTTTTTTTTCCTAGCATGATTTAGTGGAAATAGGACAGGCATTGCTCTGCTTTGTTACAGACTCTAAATCTTGCTAACTGCCAACTTGAAAAAATAACTTGAACCTCTTGAACATCAATCTCCTCATATGAAAATGGGAAAGTATTTGTACTTTGAGGAATTATGAAGCTAATTTATGAAAATTACATAAAGGAAGGTTGGGTCTCTAGGATACATATGAAATCATACAGCCTATATGACAAGGAGGATGAAGATGATGACAATGACTGTAATGGTAGTGGTTGTGTCAGGATGTTTTCTGTGTTCCAATCGTCATCCCATTCTAGAATTTTATTTGCTCATAATACAACTTGAAATGAAAGCATTTCATCAGCACTGACTTTATGCCCGGTACTGTATTAGGTGTTGGGCATATGAAATCTAACAAAACATCACCTTTGCTAGGAAGAAGTACTGCTAGCTATCCATGTACATTTTTTCAGATTTATATAAATCTGTAATGAGATTTCTAAGCCTTGCTTTATATTTTTGCCTTGTAATTGCTATTTTATCATTTCAAAGTTATATATTTTATTTCCCTAAATGAAATCTCAACTCTACAAGAAGTTTTACTTTGCTATACTGGAACTAATAAGTCATGTTAAAAGTACTTCACATGCAATGGCTACTAATGACTGAAAAAGCAAACAAAGTGATAAAATAAATTAATGACTTCAGATGACAAAATGAAAGTTTAATCCCATTATCATTTTTCAGTATTAAATACTTCAAGCTTTAGAACAATAAGCCACTGGAAGATTCTTCTGTTGTCTTTTTTTTTTCTTTTTTTAGTACTTTCCACCTATATTCTCACCCCAATCCACTCAAATTTCTACTCCCTCTTTGCAATCAGAGTATTTTAATCATTCGACAAATACTTATTACCTTCTCTGTTCAGGCACTGTCACAGGATGAAAGGCAACAGTAGTGAGCAAATTAGATTTTCTGCCTTCACTGAGATCATTTACAAAAGGGCTATGTGAAATTGAGACTCCGCCCGTGAGAGGCTCATACACAAACTCACTCTAGGACGCAGCATAGAGGTAGCAGCTTGGAAAGCACCCAGGTCATATAAGAAGGATATTTATTGACTAAATTTGGATCTGGTGTAAATTTTTCCAGGGACTGAAGTGCTGTATGTGGTGCCATTTTTTTTTTTTTTTTCCCACTCTTCCACCCAGGTGTCTCAGTGCTGGCAAGCACCATTTCTGTCATTCTTCATAACCTAGCTAACACCATAAATCCTGCCCCAGCATTCCCCTGAAGACACAACCTGCCTGCCCTGGCCAGTATCTCCAAAGCAGTCCTGATCCCACCCCACCTGATGGGCACCCTTAGCTGGCACTTATGAGAACGAAAAGTGACTCCTGCTCCAGGAGGTCAGCCCCACACACCAGTGTGCTTACAACAGTCTCAGCTGTGCCTCACAGCCAGTAGGACAGGGGGCCAACCCCACCCATCAGCAAACCCACATAAATTGAGGACAGGGATTGAACTCGAATCATCATGGATACTAGTCAGATTCGTTTCTGCTGTGCCATGATGGGAACTCTGAGAGTCTTTATATTTAAATATTTGAAACTATATTTGACAATATTCTTTACTTCAGGAAACTTCCTCAATAACCTAGAACATATTAGCAAGTCCATTTTAAGAAGGTGGAAATTGGGGCTTGGGGAGTGCAAGTGACTTCACTGAGATGAGATGGCTCAATGTTATTAGCTCTAGTGATTTCTCAGGTTTAGTTCTGATACTATGTTCCTTTTCCTTCTATGCGGAATTCATGACAATCCCCTGATTTGTGTAACCTTTTCTATCTCACAAGTTAAGGGAAATACTGTAAGTATTCCTTTCACACAAGTATTGCTAAAGAGGAGATCTTGCAGTTAGATGTTTTCACCAAGCATTTTGCGATTTCAGTACAAAAATGAGAAAAATCAATTCTGTGTGTTTGATGGAGATTCTTAGAATCAATCTTTTCCTTGTCAGGAAACACTTTATTGTGGTTTCTTAATATAAAACTATCTATCCTCTATGAAGAGATGACAAAGTATTAAACTAACACATTTAGAGATGCCTGAGGCTGGTATCTAGACTAAATAGATTTAGCCAACCTTGATGGAACAGGAGAAAATCAAATGTAGAAGAAAAAAAAAAAAAAAGTCTGGGATCTGTTATCTTTCCTAGGGACATTAGGCTTGAATTAATATTGACTGTTATAAATTAAAGTTGGCAATGGACTAGAGACACAAGGAGTCTTATTCATTTTATTTTATTTTATTTTTAGTATTGTTATTAGGGGAACTAGAAGAAATATGAATGTTCTTCTGTGGTAAAGGATCCTAAGAGAGCAAAGACTTGACACTTTAAAAATGATCGAGCCATTTTTGTTTAACTGCTCTCATCTTTTATAGGAGCAAGTATGAGATGAAATTTCTGAGCACTGGAAAACCCTTGTTTTTATTGCTTGCTGTACAATGGAAGAAGATGGTGTTATGTGAATAAGGTATGTTTGGGAGGAGTCATTTGTGGCATTTTGTAGTATAGAATGTCAGCCTGTGCCTGGAGTTGGTTTCCAAACATAGCTATGGATAGAACAACCAAAGGACATTTTTATAAACACAAATTTTAGGGACTGGGCCTTATTCACTTATCAGAATCTCCGGAGAATAGGATGGGGAATACATATCAAAAGAAAAGTATCCAGTCCACACAAACAATAAACCAAAGAAAAATCAGCTAAGCAACCACCCTAATACAAATCAAAGCCAAGAATAACAACAAATTGCCAAGTCTAATAACAAACCAGGTTTGGTTTTCAGAGTAGATGACACAGTGGAGGAGCACAATTCTGAGACCAACTGCAGGATGTGTTTTCCTAAGTTCCAGCGCTTGTAAGTAAATAAACAAGCAAATAAATCCAAAGATATTTAGGATTATCTTCATAATATCACTTTCATTTATTGCTATTGGAGAAATCCTATCAGACAAGACAGGGTTGAAGTCACATCAGCAGGTATGATAGATGCACATATACTGCAAATTGCCTTGGGTGTGGTGGGGCCTGCATCTGGAAAATATAGGAGAAAATGCTGCAATGTGTAAACAGTGTTAAGACTTTGCTGTTACTCCTGAGTTACATGAAATACTATTCAGAAAGGAAGAGACAGAGAGACAGAGACAGGAAGGAGAGGTAGGGAGAGGGCAAGAGAGATACCTTTCTTTTCTAAGTTGTAGGTCCTATTTGAAATCTCTTATTTCTTTGGAGGCTATGGAAAACCACAGAAGCATGGCATGAGATCTCATATCCAACATTAGCTGTGTGGGCTCAAAAAGTTAATTACCTGTTAGAGTGTTAGCTTCTTTAGTTGCAAAATGGAAAACAAAATAGAACTGCTGAAGGAATTAAAAGAGGTCATATAATACAGCATCTAGAACAGTGTCTGATTGTTAAATATTTAAAAAAGAGGGCTATTACTTGGTGCTATTTACATAGTTGTTTTCATATCAGATGCATAAAAAGAATCCCTTATTCATTAAACTCTTTAGGCATCTGTCGTTGAATTTGTACGTATTCAAACTCACAAATTTACCTGTCAGGAAGCATCACCAAGTCCAGTGCCAGCCAGGAAACTGATGCCTAGTGAGACAATGGCAGCTCCTGGGTCTAGCAAAGCACCCGCATTCACATATAGCCCCCGTACCCCCACCCCAGTGAGCCATGTATCTTTACTAGCTCTTTGTAGTCTATGCAACTGAGCTACTGTGTGGAAAGTCAGCAACATCTTCATTTTCTTTGTAAAATTTTGGTTTTAAATACAATGGTTCAAAACTACACTCACAGGCAGCTATTTTTGTTACCATGGGTAAATATTTAGAAATTTAACTAGTTAATTTTGATGTTCAGTTCACCCCCTACTGCACATGAATTAGAGCTTATGCTGTGTGTTGTAGACATAATGAGATATTTGAATGTCCTTTTTACTATGCCAGTTTATAAGAGAGGACCTACCACTCAGCTGTCAAAAGGAGGACTATTTGTTAGGAAAAACCCCCAAGTTAACCTTGGTACTAATTCTGCTTCTACTGCATTGGTTGCGGGATTTGAGAGTAGTCACTTAACAGCTCCTATTCCCAAGGATGTATCTACAAAATGAGTCTGGTTATAGATGTAATTTGGAGTCTTTTGTGAGCATTAATGAGATAATGGCTGTAAAACTCAAAAACACTGGTAAGTTACTCAAATATTAATTTCATCTCCCTTTTAAAAATGTTTAGATAATATCATTACAATTAGCATAATGGCCAATAAGTATTGACTATCATGTATCAGGAACTCTGGTAAATGCTCTGTGAAACAGTCTTATCTATTGATGTCAAAATGTTAAGTATGTGAGCCTCGAAACACAAATCATGTTCGTTTTACATTAATCACACAGGCTCTGGACCCTGTTGCTTGGATTTGTATCCCAGAGCTGCCCCTTAACAGCCTAGAGCCCTTGGACAAATGACATAACTTCCTTGTTATATGAATTTTTCATCTATAAATTAAAAAGTATAAATTGCTACTCTTGCAGGCGTGTTGAGAACACTTGATAAATTAATACATGAAAAATACTAAGACCATTCACTAGTGCAAAGTAAATGCTCTAAGGTGTCATCTATTAGAATCATTAGCTATCGTCATTTTTATTCAGCGAAGACAACAATCAAAACATCTAAAGACCCGCTCAGATGATTTTAAAAGTACCGTCCAGATTCTCTTAGCAGGAGCAGCGCAGAAATGTTACAGCCACTCTATTGTCAGGCTGAAATGATATGAAATGCTCAGTAAAGTGGTTAACAGCTCTAAGGCAAGGAGAGAGTCAGCATTTCTGAATCTGATTCCAAGTCACAGCATTTTATGTATTTTTAAGTACCCAGTTACACCTACTTTCATGGAGGTAAACGCCTTAGGGCAATGGCTGTAGCTTTTACTTGGCTTGCGAAGTTCTACAAAATCTTGACTGTCTGCAACAGCTCATTCTCCAGAAATTGATGGGGTGGCTGAGGTAAGCCTTTAAGTAATTTAGATGAAGCATTTTAAAATCCATTTAGAAGCTATTTAGGGAAGTATGAGTCTGAAGTCAAAGTTGAAGCCGAAACGTCCTATGAGGCCTGCAGGCAGAGAACCACAATCGATAAAGGCCATTATCCTAAATAAGTCCAGGACACCACAGCCCAGCTGAGTGTTTTAATTCCTGTCTGCCAAGGGAGTCACAGTAGATAGCAGGAGACAAAGGGCCCAGGGGCTCAGAGGCTGTAGAAACAGAGTAAGCCGCAATTCTGCCAAGAAGTCTCTCTGTATTTAGCAATTTTCTCCCTTGCCTTTCCTCCCTTCTCTAGCCTTCCCCACTGCTGTTCTGTCCTTGTGCCTCAACTATTCTATCCTAGCAAAACCTCAACTTACCAAGACTCAACTAGAAAACCGTTCTCTCTCTAAAAGCTTTCTAAAAATCTCCCTTTGACCAGCCTTTCTCAAATAATGGCTGCACCCTGGAATCCTATGAGACAATTTCATATGTTTGGCATTTAGCCCTCAAGATCTGGATTCAATTTGTCTAGAATAGGACACCGGCAATGGATCTTTTATATATATATATATACATACATTTTTTTTTTAAGGTTTCTGACATACAGTTAGACTTGGACACCGCTTTGGACTGACACATCTCTTCTTCTCCTTCTTTGTTTTCCTTGTCACCCTCTATTGGACTTGGGCATCGCCTGCCCTTTGTCCTTAGGAACTCCTATACCAAACTTCATGGATTCAAGGGACTCTCTGTTTTTCTTCTTTCTTCTTCTTCTTTTTTTTTTTTTTTTTTTGGAGAGAGGGAACTAAAGTTGATATATTCAGTAAATATTTCTTGATTTTTGAATTAATTCCTTCATTCACTCTTCAGTTGCTCCTATTTTCAATTCTTATATTCTGGCATCAAAGAATTCACTCATCCATTTATTGATGCATTCATTCACTAACAATATAGGTCTTACTTTATTCAAGCAATTCATGAATGACTGAATCAATGAATGGATTATTATTTATATTCATCAAAGTCTGATGCCACATTTTAGGAAAAACATTAAGATATGCAGAGGAGAACTTATTCCAGTTGTACATGATGTATACACACTTACTTCAAGTTAGAGTTTAGTGGTTAAGAGCACAGGCTCTTGAGATCAGACTGTCTGAGTTGATGCTTAGCTCCACTAGGTACCATCTCTTCCACTTACCTATCTCTCCTTCAGTTTCCTCATTTATGAAATAGGGATGATCAGACGAGTTACCTCATATGGATGTTGTTAGGATGAAATGTATTAATCTATGTAAAACAAGAGTAAGCACTGTACAAGTGTTAGCTATTATAATTTTTTTTAACCAGTTTCTCCTTCACATTTTGTGCTATTTCACATTTATATACAGCCTTTCTGGACTAGCTAAGTCAGACTGGGACTGACTGATGCTCTCAGATCTTTCATATCGCCAACATGTCAGAGTTAGAGTTCTAAATGATGAGCCTGTCATTTTTCCACAGTGAATTGCTTGCATATTTCCATGGAATAACGGCTGACATAAAAAAAGAAAGGTAAAAGAAAACAAATGTGTCTTGTCAACCTGAAGTCTTCCAACCATTTGAAATAATTGCTATGAATTAATATGCTGTCTTCTCCAAATAGCAGTTCACATCTGTGCTCCCAACAGATGTTCAACATGTCTCGTAGAACTGTTCCCCAATTAGCCACATATGCTTTATTCTCTTTGTGAATTCTATATAGCAAATTCTTACCCAAGTGAGTTCTTTTCTTCCCTTGCTACTATTTCATGATCAAGAAATCCACATAAAATTGATCTTTTTTGTAGCAGAATAACAACCACCACAAAACACTGAAGGAAAAACACACACCTTGTAGTATATGCAATGTAGTACATCACATAATATGTAACTTTATTGTACAATGTAAAATACATATTATGTATCAATACACAATGCAGTAATAAATTTATGTATAACATGTTATTTACACAATAGAAATATTTATTTTACTAAATAATCCAAGTTTGGAGACTCAAGAGTTGTTTCTTTATGAAGTCTTCTTAATTTTAAGTCTAAGATTCATTCCTTAAACATCAAACCTATCTAAAATTTGGTACTAATCTTCATGATACATTCCTGAAATTATCTAGATTTTACAGCAGTAGCCAAGTGCCAACAAATCTCAACAAAAAAAGACCTCTCTTTTTTCCGTCTTAATATAATCTTGATCATCACTGGAAAAGGCTAACATTTACATAAAAGGCGTTCCCATCATGGCTCAGTGGTTAATGAACCGAACTAGTATCCGTGAGGATGAGGGTTCTATCCCTGGCCTCGCTCAATGGGTTAAGGATCTGGCGTTGCCATGAGCTGTGGTGTAGGTCACAGACACAGCTTGGATCCTGCATTGCAGTGGCTCTGGTGTAGGCCGGCAGCTACAGCTCCGATTTGACCCCTGGCCTGGGAACATCCATGTGCTGAGGGTACAGCCCGAAAAAGACAAACGACAAAAAATACAAAAAAGATTTTGCTGGGGTTCCTGTTGTGGTGCAGTAGAAACAGAATCCAACTAGTGTCCATGGGGTGTGGATTTGATCCCTGGCCTCGCTCAGTGGGTTGAGGATTTCGCATTGCTGTGAGCTGTGGTGTGGGTTGAGGATTCAGCCTGGATCCCTCGTTGTTGTGGTTGTGGTATAGGCTGGCAGCTGTAGCCCCAATTTGACCCCTAGCCTGGGAACTTCCATATGCCACAGGTGCGGCCTTAAAAAGCAAAAAAAAAAAAAAAAAGAAGATTTTGCTTACTGATTTTCTGCCTCTGGGCAAATGAAGTAATTATTGGGGAAACAATACAATGGAGTGCAGGAATCCATTATTTCTTAAATGTATGGTTTAATGGACAGAAAAGGCTTATGTTGAATTCTTTCCATGCACTTATTCTGTGACCCAGGATTAGTAAAACAATTTCTCTCAAAGTTTTCGTCATTAAATATGGTAACATATCACAGACCATTTTCTAGCTTTCTATCCCCGCATGTCCCATGTCTAGCACAATGCCTGGAACATGGTTATCACTCAACAAGGATTTGCTAAGGAAACTATGAAGGAAACAATAAGCAAAGCCTCTTCACTTTGCTTGCTTTGACAGCCTTTAGTCAGGCTTAAGTTCATAATGGTTGTAGAAAACCACAAAGTGCCAAGCCATCATCAATGGCAGCTCTATCAACAGTGCACCAGTGCACCAACTCCTCCGTTACAACTGCCACCCATGCTGTAGACTCTACATGATGCCTCTCTGTGACTATAAGTATACAGACTGTATCATCAAGTTGAACTTGGGGTAGACGATTGCCTAATGCTCCAATATAAGTAACACATAAAGAATCTACTTCAAAAATTAGTGTGTATCACTTAATCATCCCTGTTTTCAACATTCATTGAATGATCACCAGGTCACCAAACTGTGCCAGGATTAGAACAATACAGGAAAGAATTAAATACAATTCTTCTTACTAAGATATTTCACAGTTTAAAAGCAGGCCAATTGGAGAAATACGCAGGCCAATAAATGAAGAAACTGTAAGGCAGGAAAATTATAAATTCCAAGAAAGAAATGATTTGAAGAGTCAGAGGAAGGAAAACATTTTTCCAAGGGACAAAAATATGAGGGCCCTCAGGAACGTGTGGTTTGTGGTCTAGGTCACAAATGATGATTAAGAATAGACATTTATAAACCCAACTCTTTATTTTATTTTATTTTATTTTGCCTTTTTTAGAGCCTCACCCATGGCATATGGAAGTTTCCAGCTAGGGGTCAAATCGGAGCTGGAGCTGCTGGCCTACACTATAGCCACAGCAAGGCAGGATCTGAGCCTTGTCTGTGAACCTACATCACACCTCATGGCAACACCAGATCCCTAACTCATTAAGTGAGGCCGGGGATTGAACCCACATCCTCAAGGAGAGTAGTCCAGCTCATTATTGCTGAGCCAAGATAGGAACTCCACACCCAACATTTTGATGAACACGGACCGTATTCCTTATGTGGTGGTAGGCCTTATATTTGCTACTGAAAATTCTGATATGAAAGATCCCTGCCTTCAGCGAATTTACAAAACAGGGGAGATTAGAAAAACTAGTTTAAAAATTAAGTGCAATGACACAAATATATCTATGGATATCATGACATACCCAGCTCTGCCACAGGGTCCTTCAGAGAATAATTCCATGAATAAACATCATGGAATTAAACTTAGAGAAATGAATTAATGGAGTCAAATTTTTGTGAAAAGAAAAATTTTGGTTAGAGCATAGGTTTTCTGGATAGAGATAAAATGACGACGTTCAAGCACACATGTCTGACATTATAAACGTTTCTTCAACTCTATGTAAACAACCAGTACATATGAGAGGCACGTGATATTCTAGTTGGCAAGATGGATACAGTTTTGCATCTTGATTGTTATCAAGGAAGAAGGAACGAGGAAAAGGCAGAACAAGTTCACAGAGTGATTTATATGCTATATGGATTTTCTCCTCAAGGTGGGTAGCAGGATTATTTAACATTGATAAAGAACTCTGGCTATTCAGATGCCAGTAGTCAGAGATAAAAATGATGCCAATATTACTCTAGACATTGCGAGCAAGGGCACAGAGACGGCATGTGTGAATGTGTACACAGAGTAAGTATTTGCTAGTCCAGAAATGGGCGAAGGAAGGAGATGAATGGGATAGATCAGGACTACACTGTTGAGGATCTTGACACTATGCTAAGGAGCTGACACTGTGTTCTGTGCTTTATTAAGATGCATGTGGTAGCCCTGTGTATGATGGAGTAAAGGAAAGAAAGCCCAATGGAGGAGGCCAGTTAGGAGCTGTAAAAAGAGTGTAAATGGGAAGTTCCCTTTGTGGCTCAGCAGAAACAAATCTGACTGGTATCCACAAGGACGCAGGTTCAATCCCTGGCCTCGCTCAGTGAGTTAAGGATCCAGTGTTGCCATGAGCAGTAGGGTAGGTCACAGATGTGGCTTGGATCCTGCGTCACTATGGTTGTGGTGTAGGCCAGCAGCTGCAGCTCTGATTCAACCCCTAACCTGGGAACCTCCATATGCCACAAGTGTGGCCCTTAAAAAAAAAAGAAAAAAGAATGTAAATGGAATTTTAAAAATGCAGAATTAGGCAACTTGAATAGAGAGCAGATATGAATAATACTTTAGTGGTAAAATCTACAGTTAGTAGATTTGTCATCTCTTGGTCTGTCCTTGGCTAATGGGCTGATTGCCAAGGAGAGCATAAGAAAGGGTATCCATAAGCATGTACCACAATTATTACAAATTAGAACCAGGAAACAAATCACTTTTGAAAATCTAGTAAGCCAACTGAAATAATACTGTCATGCTCATTCATATACAAATCAAATGTGCAAACTTTTACTTTCAATTTTTAATTAGCCAAAGTCTAGCCATAACTTTTTAGGCAATAATAAACTGGTTCTCAATTTCTGGGTGTGATTTTACCCAAGCTGAGGACATTTTGCTTGTCATGTATGGTTTTAGGGTGTTTTAGGGTGTTGAATGATGAATTAAATAATGTGAAATTCTGGGGAAGGCCTATAAGTAATTTGCTCTAGAGGATGGGATTAGTTTATTTTGATCTGGGTTTTATATCTTTAATCGATGAGTTCAACAACTGGCTTTATTTATAGAAAGTTTCATTGAGTCCTGGTAAGTTTCTGGATGGTAAAAAAAATATACTGAGAAAAATATAGTGCAACCTTTATGGTATGGAGGAGACGTGGAGACAACTGTGCCACAGCACTTTGCATTTAATTTCTTTTTAGGCCATCTCCAGAGGGAGTTAGCAAGAATTTTACACAATTATATAGCACTTCTGTCAATAAAGGTTAAACTTTACTGACATACATCTCAGGCTAATCTTGTTTCCTCTTATTGGAGAGAATCTTTTTTTTTTTTTTTTTTTGTCTTTGTGCCTTTTCTAGGGCTGCTCCTGTGGCATATGGAGGTTCCCAGGCTAGGGGTCCAATCAGAGCTGTAGCCGCCAGCCTATCCCACAGCCACAGCACGCGGGATCCGATCCGAATCTGGGACCTATACCACAGCTCACGGCAATGCCGGATCCTTAACCCACTGAGCAAAGCCAGGGATTGAACCTGGTTCCAAGTCGGTTCATTAACCACTGAGCCATGACAGGAACTCCCTTTTTTTTTTTTTTCTTGGCAAAAACATTATCTCCCCAGATACCTTATTTACCCAGGGTGGTAGGAAATAGAAAAAAGAAAAAAAAATTGGGAAGTTCTTCATAATCTACTTTTATGGAAACAATTCATAAAGAAGGAATAACATATAAAATATATACCTATCTAGAATATAATAGAACACATAAATGCAGAAAATGCACTGTGTCTATAATTCTAGTAGCCCTGCTAATTCTAGCAATCTTAGGGTAATTTGATAATATAGAATATTTGATGCTGTTTCCAGTGAAGAATCTGAGAAACACAGTCTGTAAAATGCTCCCCCAAATCCACCAGAGAGTAAGCCAGACGGAGTTTGGCTGCAGTGAACGCTTACTAGATATTTGGTGCTAATGATGACGTCAGTTCTTCCCCATCAGTATGAACAAAGAACAGCAGTCCCTGCACTGCCCTACATTATACAGAAATGTTACACTGCTTTTGTATAAAAGTTTGAAGCTTATCGCAATGGTGGGTCTCAGTTATCCTCCCCTAAAACCCTGAAAGCGGGATAATGTTCTTTACCTATTGCTTAGCAACGAGAAAACTGAAGTCTACAGAAGAGGGACCCCCTAGTGACTACAGTCACTACAATGCTTATTTTAAAAGCAAGCAGAAGGAAATCTCTGGTGGCTCAATAGGTTAAGGATCCAACTACAGCAGCTTGAGTTACTGCTCTGACATGGGTTCCATCCCTGGTCCAAGAACTTCACCTGCTGCAGGCACAACAACAACAACAACAAAATTTAATTAAAAAAATAGAAACAACAAGCGGAAAGCCAGTGATGATCAATTCACTTCTCATTAGGAAACAAGCAGAGTTTCACATGGATGCAAGATCCTAGAAGTTAGGCTTTGGTCTTTTCCGCATCTCAAGTGTCTCCCATCACACAGTCTCAGATACACTGTAAGTGCTTAGTATATGCTCCTTCAGTAGATGAACAAATGGAAGGCCATTACCAACAGTAGGCATGTGTTAGGGTTCAGGATGGGCTGCTGAAAATAGGCAATTGCATATTGATTATTTTAAATTAAAATTACTTGGAGTTCCCATTGTGGCGCACCGGAAACAAATCCGAACAGGAACCATGAGGTTGTGGGTTCAGTCCCTGGCCTCGCTCAGTAGGTTAAGGATCCAGCATTGCCGTGAGCTGTGGTGTAGGTCACAGATGTGGCTCAGATCTGGTGTTGCTGTGGCTCTCGCATAGGCCAGCAGCTACAGCTCCGTTTAGACCCCTAGCCTGGGAACCTCTATATGCTGCGTGTGTGGCCCTAAAAAGATAAAAAATTAAAAAATAAAAGTAAATTAAAATTACTTAAGAAATGGACACTGCAAGAGGGACATGCTGACCTTCCATTCAGTCCCCCTGAAATCAAGAAATAAATCTCACAGATTAAAGACACTCCCCTACATCTACAGGTAGCAGGACACTCTTTTTATCATCAGAGATAGGGCATTTGGGACAAGAAGCCTGTACATATAAACCTTGTTACTTCTTTAATTTACTACCCTAAGCTCAAATTCTGTTTAGGGCTTTCACTAATTGAGCACCCCAAACCTGGGTTTCCCCCTTCTGTCAATGCCTCACAAATGTGTCTATTCTTCATCTATAAAGTATAAAATCTACCTATTTTGGCCACGTTTTAGGTCACATTTCTATGTTAACTTCCATGCATGTAAATTAAAGTGTGTTTCTTTTTCTCCTGTTAAACTTCTTGTGTCCGTTTTGTCACCAGTCAAGCCACAAGAACTCAAGAAGTGGGGAGGGGGAAATCTCCTTCTCCCCAGCATTCGCATTGAGCAGTGGAACTGGGGGCAACATTGTGTTAGAATAGACTCAGTAGGCCAGCACACATCAAGTTTTTATATATATTGACAAGGTTATCCTTTATATGAGATACATCTTAGAGAACACTAGGACTTTATTTCATGGTAATATGATAGAGGAAAAGAACATTCCAACTGTGTAAGTCCACAAGTTTGGTGCTGAGATACAGAGAAGGCTCCCATCCCGAGACGTCTATAGATGCCATTTGCAGAGGATACTAGAATCGGGGCAGTGTTTGAAGAGACAAAATATGATACTATATAGGTTCAGCCCTTTCCCTCATTCTGCAAGATTCAGCTTTCTTGTCATCTCCTGCAAAAGCTGGATGCCACAGCTTTTCCTTGACGACCCTCTGTGGAGCATCTCTTACATACTAATAATCTCAGCTCCAAGAGTTCAGGGGCAAGTTGGTTTCCTTTATAGCCCTTATCACCATGTGCAATTATTTCATTTTTTAAGTTTATTTGTTTGTAATTGTATTCCCTAGTAGGTATTTTGTTCCATTAGGTAAAAGCCGTGGGCCATCTTATTTATTGCTATCTCTACAATCTAATAAGAACTCAAGAAATATATGAACAAGTAATGAATTATTATAGGCAGAGAGGTGAAAGAATATGGAGCAAGCCTCTCTCTTGATCAAAGGATAGATATTGGAGGCTGAGGAAACATTTCTGTGGGGAAGAAATATGAAGTTCTCAATTAACTTGCACAAAGAGGAGGCAGAGAGTGAGGGGAGAAAAAGCCAAGTGAAAATGGCTTCCAGGGTTCCGTTGCATAGCCTGGCCAATGACCTGGGGCAAGCCACAATTATTCTGTGCCTCAGTTTACTTCCAAAAGACAGGATTTAGGCTATAGGTGGTCTCTAAGATCTCCCCAACCTCTTAAAAAACATGACATTTTTCTTTCCTCTGTGTTCCCCTAAATATATATCAATAACAGATATTGCATTGCTTTGCTCTTCCCTTATATGTAGAAAATACTTTTTGTCCCTTTTCATGACCGTAATAACTGAAGTACGCGAGATAGAGCAGTGGGGGTGGGAGTGGCTAATAAATTTAAAAATTTTTGTTTGTTAGCAGCTTTGAAGTAACATATGGTCCTCTGCAATTATGTAAAGTTACAATACTAGGCAGGTATTTTCATGAATTGCTGGACAAGAGTTATTCTGGTCCATTTCTTCTAAACCACCCAGATCAAATTGTTTCCATACTCTTTTTTTTTTTTTTTGAGTAATTTTTATGACTTTCTAAATCTTTTCACTTGACTGCCACAGGTTTGAGACAGATAATACATTTACTTCTTCTTTTTTCTTTTTCTTCACTTTCTAAATGGCCAGGCTGCAGGAGACAATAAAACAGGCTATGAATTCCTGAGCTGATTTCCCTTCTTAGGAGACATTAAGCTTAACAAGATGGATCAGATTTCACATCACCATTCCCAGGAGCCCTGGCACTACTTCAGATAATTACTTAATTTACAGCTGTAAATCACATTTGAATCATCAAATTCCAGTTTAGATGAGTGCATGGAACAAACATGTAATGAAGATTTGAGTGCCCCAAAGAAAGGGACTATTATTGATGGTCAATACCACCCTAACATTTTAGAACAAATTGCGGACTCCAGATTGTTGAATTGTTTAAAAGTCCTAAGGTAACTGAATATTCACTAATAAATTGGGCTAAATGATTAACAATTATTGACATTGACCATAAAGCTGCAAGTTCAAAAAAATGGTATGGGTGCTTACAATATTTTTGGAGTTTAAAGCAATGATCTGAATGCAAAATTTATCTGAATGCTTGTTAGAGAAACACATTTATATTGCTATCTGAATGAATATGACTAGAAATAATCTATGGTATGTTTCCTGTATCTTCATGTCTTTTCTCCACACAACACTTTGAGGGGAAGTTTGCCCTTTCTCATCTTTCTAAGCCCAATTTCAGCAAAATGCTAGTCACTTTGGAGGCACTGAAGAAATACTTATTAATTAAAATTACTGGAATAAAATATTTTCAGTGGGAAATTAGGCACTCAAACTAAGCATATTCACAAACATTCTGGGACTATGCCAGAAATGCTTGTGTTATAAAATTACACAGTAAAGTGAAAAAGAGTATAATCACAATCATGAAATAAACTCTTTAATGTGGTTATCTCTGCTCTAGGTAAGCAATTATAGTAGATTTTAGCTCCCTTAGTTTTTTTTTTTTTTTTAATTTCAAATTATACATTGAGTATTTCTACCTTTAGGACATTACAATAAAAATGGTTTTAGAAAACCACCATTTTTTCTTCTGAATGTATGACCCTACAAACCTGGTTGTGTAAATTATTGTGGACTTATTACTATATAAATTAATAAAGTACATCAATTAATTATTTCTTTTTCCTTTATCTACACAGGCACAATCCTTATGAATATGAATATAGTATGTATTCCTTTCCACATGTGCTCTAAGAAAATAAATAATACATGTCTAAGTTTTCTAAGTCTGGCAATGCATAGCTTTGTGGGGAAAGGAATGAAATAAAATAGAATACCAAACAAAGTTGAATCATTTATATATCTCTGGTTGATTGGCAAATCTGAGGTGAAATGACCTCCAAATCATATAGGTCTCCATGTAATGATTGCCACTGGTAATTTTCCATATGGAATATCTACATGCATTGCTCTCGTTCAGAATGTTCCTGTTGTCAATCAAAGAGCTTTTTGCACATGTCTTTATATAGCCAATAACTGTAAGAACTTGGATTTGTATAGATCTTCTAAAATTTCAAAGTGCTTTAATATACGTGATCTTCCATGTTGAAGTATGAAGCCATCTTTTAAAAATCTAACGTATTTTAGGTAAAAGTGAAGAAAAATAAAAATTAGTATTTATTAAGTACCTACTAGTGTATTGATATTATGTTCAACAACTTCTCGTGTAGTATATCTTGGCCCATGATGGTACACTTGAAGGCAATTATTATTTCTGTGGCCTGGAGAATGGTCTCTCAAAGATGTCCATGTGCAAATCCTCTAACCTGTAAATATCTTATGCTACATGGCCAATGGTCTTTGAAGATCTGGGCCACAGACCTTTAAGATGAGAGTATCCTGGATTATCTAGGAGGCCCAATTTAAACACATGATCCCTTAAAAGAGAAAACATTCTCCAGTGGACATCAGGAGGGATGCAGTGGAAGGGAAACTCAGAGACATTCCAAAATCTGATAATGAGACTGGGCATCTATGTTGGTTCTGAGGTGTAAGGAGCCATGTGCACAGACCAGAGACTGGCCTCTAGGAGTTAAGGGCAGCTTCACAAGGAAACAGTGATCCGTGCCTTACAATCTGTGAAAGTGAGTTCTGCCAACAACTTGAATGAGTTTAGAGGCAGATTCTTTCATAGAGTATCCCGAAATTGACCAGGCCAACAACACCTTGACTTCAGACATGAGATCCTAAGAAAAGGATCCGGTTATGCCAGACCACTTCTGACCTACAGCAACCGTGATGTAATAAATAGGTGTTGTTTTCAGTAAGTAGATTTGAGGCAATGTTACAGCAACAATACGGAAGTCATAGATTGGGATCCATGTGTTGATGAGGGTGGTTCTGCAGCTTAGCAAATGATTTACTTACAATCAAACAGCCACACCAAGTACAGAAGAACCCTGTTTCACAACTCAGAGTTGTGAAACTCAGATACTTTCTCTCACACAATAGTTACACAGGAATTAATCATTTTAGAGGATAAATCATTTTCTTTGCCTGCATCTTAGTATTAAATCTAAGAAGGTGACAATATTTATTGCAATCATATTAACCTAAAACAGCATAGTATAAATTATTGCCATATGCTAGGCATCTTCCAAGCACTTTACGCTGACCTGTATAACCATGGAATGAAACTGGCTCTGACAACATTCCCATTTTGTAGATGTTGAAACAGATACTTAGAAAGGTAAAGTTACTTGGTAAAGTAAGTGGTACAAAAGAGCATGTACCCAGGCTTTCAGCCTCCAAAGGAGGTTATTTAACCACTGCATTGCACTCTGGAAGAAGCCTGAAAGAGTGATGGGTAAGTTATACATGCAAGTAAGGAGCACGATCTGACACACAGGAAGAGCTTAAATATTACCTGTTGTTGATTTTATTATTGATAAAAATAGACACTTTTTGAGTCCCTTTTGTCTAACGCCAGGCATCTATCCAGATATTTTATCTATATTCAGTTATTTCTCTTCATAGTCACATGAGATACATATTGGGTCCTTTTAAAACTTAAGGAAATTAAAAAAAAAAAAAACACCTGAAGAAATAAATTTTACAGAGTTTAAATTACTTCTCTCAAGCCATCCAGCTAGGAAATGTAAGTGCCAGGTCACAGATCTGGGTGACCTTAACGGGTCTAAAAACCCTGTTTGAAGACTTCCAAATCTTAATTTTCAGACATTAATCAAAATAAGTACAGGAACACTATTCCTCCTTAGGGGTCTATGAAAGTTAATATTGATCTCTGGAAATAAAAATCAGCCACTCAACCAATCCAACTCTTCCAGGCACTTGGATTTCAGCTGGAAGAAGGATAGCTCAGGATAAGGCCTGAGTGAACCCAGGTGGGTGTTCCTGGTCTTGTATGGAGGGTCCTTGAAGAAGTGTCCTCTGTGTCAAAGACAGGACATCTTCCTGACCCCTTCAAATAAATGACTAAATCTTGAAACACATGTATGCCAGAGGGGACTCTGGGGACCAATATATCTTTGAGGTTAACCATTTCCTTGTATTGGAGAAGTGTGTTTCCATACTGACGTCACTTGGAAACAAACTACCATATTGCATAGTTAATCAGGAGCCCTTCCAAGAGCTTTTCTGCCCTCTCTTGGTTTTTGTGATGGCCTATGTCCTTATGAAGGCTTCAAAGGTTTTTCTTTCCAGGCTAAGCTCACGTAAAAGAGTATCATGATTGGAAGTTTGGGATTAAGAGCTACCCACTACTATATATAAAATAGATAACCAACAAGGACATGCTGTATATAGTACAGGGATACTCAAAATCTTGTAATAATCTATAATGTGAAGGTTCATAAATCTGTGGTCCATGTAAAAATGTCATAATTCAAGACTGAGGATTATTTTTTCTTGGCTGTACCCATAGCATATGGAAGTTCCTGGGTTAGGAATTGAATATGAGCTGCAAATGTGACCTATATTACAGCTGCAGTAATGCTGGATCTTTAACCTGCTGTGCCACAGTCCTAACTCCAAGGCTAAGGAATTTTAAGCTATAATTCTGAGATCTCAGAGAGAGTGAGGGGCTGTACCAAATCCCACACCCTGGCCTCCCTGGTTCCAATATCACGCTATTTCTACAATTCCACAAGCAGTAATCAATAAGCAACTGAAAACAACATCGAATTCTTTATTGAATTTCCTACATTGCCTATAGCGTCTCTTTAAATTTTAAGAGCTTGGACCATGCTGCTGTTATTGTTATTTTTGTATTAGACCCATATAATATCTTTGAAGGAACTGTCTCCTCGTTCAACACATCCTTTGCTTATAGACACTCTGGAGAATTTGCATATCAACATGACATCCTTGCAAAACAAAACAAAACAAAAAAACAGAACAAAACTCTGCCCCCTGACCTAAATTGCACATCTTTCTCTGAATAGCCGAGAAATGTTTATGTGAGCAGGCGAAAACCTTTCACTTTCTCAGAATAACATATTATCACCTCTGGGGGGAAATACTCAAAATATAAGCTATTTATGGAGGATTAATAACATCTGATTTCAAAATTAACAATAACCTTATTAAAATGTGTTTTCATGATTAAAATAGCAAACTCAAAAACACATTTATAACGTCATCTCTTCAAACCAATGATCTTTAGTTGTTGTCATTCAAAATAATTGTCACTTTTATTTATCTAAAACACCTTATCCATTGTCTTTCACTTATGTAATTCCTACTTAAAATTTATATTAACCCAAGTTTTGCTTTTCAAGACATTTCTTAATTCATTAGTCTGACTAAGATGCCTCTATTCTATGTCCCTAAATCAACTGTTGTATAAATACATCACAATATTTGGTTATAGTAATTTTACTGGAATATAAGCCTCTCACCAAGCTTTAGTTTCTGTTTTATTACTCATCTTCCCAAACCTTAGCAGACTCGCAATAATATGTATTCAGCAAATTCTCAATGAATGAATAATGCAGTTGAATATTGTTTATATGTAAAGTATTTTATTGGTATCTTGGAATTTAAAGGTAATTTTTTATAGTTTGTTAGAATAATTTCCAAAAAAGAGGATTTTTGTGGTTTTTATCCATAAGAGATTTTGATAAGGGCAAAAGCATTTGATCTTTACAGATAAAAATTTAGAGTAATTGAGGAAACAACTCAATAATTACCTACAGGAAGCGATTGCTCACTATTTTTGATACGGGTGCAGGTATCTTAATTATGTTATGTTAATTATGTTATTGTTATGAATTGTCAACCTCAAATTGTTGTTGGTGAGGGGGAGAAGGGTGTGCTACAAAGAGGTTCATCAAACAACTCTATCCAGTTCCTTTCTGACCTCACTTCAGGGTCACAATGCACAATGATAGTTTTTTAGTTCATACAGGTGGGTAAACCCTTAAGGAACTTAGAGTATAGTCTCAGAAATGTGGAGAGAATGTTAGTTAAGAGTCAGCTTAATAAATGCTTACATATCTACATGGATAGAATGCCATGGTGGCACAGCAATAAAAACTTGGTCCAGGTTTTATGGCATTTGTATTGGCATAACTCATTCTCCATTTTTTGAGTTATTATAGCACAATGCCTGATGAATTACAGGCATTTGATACTGCTTAGTTTTCCACCTTCTCTCTTTTTTCCCCTCTATTTTATATAGGCTGTGTGTGTGTGTGTGTGTGTGTGTGTGTGTGTGTGTGTGTGTAATCAATAACTAAAGCAGTTTTCTTATTTTCTTCCTGCTGTCCATCACTGATTGGCATATTCTCAGATAGACATTAGTGATAAAGGGGATGGCTCTATGAAAATATCACTGATATCATTTAGATTATACCAGTGTGTGCTTCTTTTAATAATAAGTGGACACTTTTTGCAATTGATTTGGTCAACCTTTGGCTTAAATACGTTTTGTCAGATAGACAGCTATAGTCAAATCCCAGTGCATTCTTGGGTATATCTGGTAACTAAAGGGATACTGTAGGCAATAGACTAAGGCAAACAGAGCTTTGGTTTTGGGAACAACCTTGAACACTCTGGGGAGCAATCGGAGGTGAGAAAGGGCATGCTTGGAAGTTGTGTAAAGATGCCTATGCTGTCTTCTTTGTTCAGGATACAAAGGGCATCCAGAGTTCTCCCTTTCTCAAGCCTGCAAAGAAATCTGTGAAGATCAGAGAGGAGCAGTGGGATGCAGCCAGGTGGAACAGAGCTTTCTTCAAAACAGAATAGCTACGTATCTGTTTGCAAATGCAGGCATTATTTTCTATATCAAAGTATCCAGAGAGGTTTGATGTCCCTATGACTCAGTTGGGGGCTGGGAAGGGGATGGTTTAAGAAAACATTTTTTAAAATAAAAATAATTTTAAAATATTTTGGATGTTTAAGTTATGAGAGTAAAAGAGAACAGCTAATAAAGAAAGAGGGAGAATAGCTCATTAGTTTACTACATTTTATCTTGCCCAAAAGACAACTACCCAGAAAACTTTTTAACGTGTCACAGCTCGAATTTCACCAATCTCAATACACCACTAGGCAAGATGTTTTCATTATTTGTGCTACTTCTTCCCCTTTAAAAAATTATTTTAGAATGTAAAATCTTATAGCAAAGACATAATCCGATTATCCCATGCCATATGGCTATACAAAGTTCAAGGTCTTTCTGGTCTGTTTGAGAGTACATATGGTATGATGCCCTGGTTTTCTAACTGGTCCAGAGAACTCTCAGAATATCTATCTGCGAAGCAGGCGTCACGTGGAGGTGAAAAATGAGGGTGAGGGGCTTGGAGAGTGCCACTGCCAGGACCCTCACACTACACCAGAGAGACACAGCTTTAATCTGATTTATATATAGGCTTCTGTAAATATTTTTATTTAGGACAGGAATGTATTCTTAAGCTAAAAGTATATTCGAAGACTATTAGTATGAGGAAAAGAATACAAGCTATAGCAATAAACGGACTAAAGATTTATATTAATGCTTTATCTCTCGCTAATGGTAGGATCCTATAAAGACCTTTTAACTTCTTTAAATCTCAGTTTTACTCATCTAAAAAATAGGGATAGCACCACTAATTTTACAGCGTGATTCAGAGTAGTAAGTGGAAGGGAACTAACATTTATAGAGATCATAATAATTACCAGACTCTGCAGAAAACTAGTCAACACGTTCTGTATTCCTTCCTGTTCTCTCCCCCAACCTCCATGTACTCTAAACATACAACACTCAAATAAACGTCAGCATACCTTTGATCCAGATGGGCCTTTATTTATATTATCATGTGTTCTATGTGACAAGCACCTTGAGCATCACAGTGAGACGGCATAGTTCTCTTTTGTGAGAACTTTAGCAGTTCCAAGGAGAGGATTTCATTATTAATCCCTTGCTATTCATTGTCTTGTTATTTGAACAGGAGAACTCTAAAACCCTGTGGTAACAATCACTGCATTTCATCCCAGAACCACCCCTACTGCCCTCCACAAGATCACCCTATAGTCGCTCCTTTATTGTCTAGTTTTTTTCAATTTTCACCACCTTTTAAGATGATTAGCTCTAGCTTTTTATTAGTCACCAAGATGCGGAGACAAAAGCAGACAAACAGGAATCTAATATATGGCACAAGTGAACCTTTCCACAGAAAAGAAAATCATGGACTTGGAAAACAGACTTGTGGTTGCCAAGAGGGAAGGGGAGGGACTGGCAAGGACTGGGAATTTGGGGTTAATACATGCAAACTATTGCCTTTGGAGTGGATAGGTAATGGGATCCTGCTGTACAGCCCTCGGAACTATGTCTGGTCACTTGTGATGGAGCATGATAATGTGAGAAAAAAGAATGCATGCATATATGTGTGACAGGGTCACCTTGCTGTGCAATAGAAAATTGACAGAATACTGTAAATCAGCTATAATGGAAAAAATAAAAATCATTATTAAGCAAATAAATAAATAACATACGAAAAAATCCTCAAACAAGTTAGTGAACCATGCTTTTATTGGCAAACCATTAAATCCCAAATAAAACACCCTTTAAAATCTCCCAAAGAAAAAAACTGAGTGGGTGAGAAGGATGGATACACGAGAGGTAGACAGAGCAATAGATAAATAGATAGATGGATAGATACATAGGTAGAAAAAAGACGTTTGTGGCAAAATGTCATTTCATTCTAAAGGTAAAAGAAACCTGATTTCTTGATATGAATTAGTAACACTTAAAGTAGTGGTACTTAACATTAGATCAACTTAGGTTTTCAAGAAGGACATTGTAAAGAAAGTGATTTAACTCTTTAAGACTAGGCCACAGCAGTTGCTTTCAGTATATTAAGGTTAATTTTCAAAATGTTTAAAAAGTTGATATTATTAACTCCATATACTACATTAAAATAACCTTAAGGAAACTAAATAAGATGAGTTTAATGTAGCATTCAAGATGAATGAACAGAGTATGTAAACATTTTAACAGGAATTTCCATTTCCTTAGTCTTTTTTTAAAAAAAACTTACTTTAAACAATAAACAATGGTACTATCACCATCGTAAACATTCCTATATGGAGTTACATAAATTAATACAGAGAATTGTAACTGAGTACTAGTTAACAGCAAAATCTTTGCTATCAGACAAAAGGGCTATGACACTTACTAACACTGAGATTTTGGATTAATCACAGAGCCTTTCTGGGTCATGACTTGTTGACTTGACTTTCTGGGTCTTGATTGAACCTCCCCTAACTCATACAATTGTGTTGAGGATTAATAAACTATTGTCTATGCAGTTGCTGTGGAGATAATAAGTGTTCCGTAGCTTGCTGATGGAATTGAAGGTGTTTCCCAGTTCCCAAATGACCTCAATTCTCTACTTCCCCTTCGTGAAGTTCACATTTTCTCACTCTTCACTGTAAAAACAAGGTACACTTCTCAACCAGATATAGCAGTTATCAGTTTTCATTTTCAGACATTTGCCATCAGAAGCTTGTCTACATGCTTTGCCATCAACTTTTCTCACTAGTGTGGGTTGTTCCAGACTGATAGGCTCCTCATTCCTTGAGAGTCACAGATTCCAAGGTTGAAAAGAAATAAAGAGAAATGTCATTCAACTAGTTTTCCATTTTGACCAATTTTTGTGAAACTACCATTTAGGAAAAGTTTAATGAATGTATATTATTTTCCATGAATAAGGAATACAGTCATTATGTACTTCATAAACATATCTAAAAGTGATACTAAAAACTTGGATAAAACAAGTTTGGATCTTTTCCGTTTCAATGCCTACAGAAGTACATTTACAGATCTTCATTTTAGTTTTATGTTTTTGGTTCATTAGAAACAAAATGTCATTGGAAGAACATTCCTATGTATTTCTTAAAGCCACCATAAGGCACATTCTTCATCATAAGATTACGTACCCAATATATAATTCCCGCATTAAAAATTACTTACAAATTTTAACTTTGAAGACGTTTACTTGTTTTGAAACTAGTGTAAATTTGCTTGTTTTTAATCAATAAGAGGTGGCTATCAAACCTGTTTCTCTATATTCACCAAAGCTAGAAATAAGCATAGAATTATATTTAATGATCAATCGTAGATCATCCTATATTAAATATATACATTCCTTTTTGTACCTACAGTATGTCTTGATCTTCTACTGCATGTAATTAACATATATATGGGAACTCCTACTTTGGTTCAGTGGGTTAAAACCCATCATAGCGTCAGTGTGGATGTAGCTTCAACCTGTGGCCTTGCTCACTGGGTTATGGATCTGGCACTAATGTAAGCTGTAGTAGAGACTGCAGGTGTGGCCTGGACCTGGCATTACTGTGGCTGTGGCCTTGGCTGGCAGCTGCAGCCCCAATTCAACACCTTGCCTAGAAAATTCCATATACTGCATGTGCCGTGGTAAAAAGAAAAAAAAATGTATATGTGTGTGTGTGTGTGTGTGTGTGTGTGTATTTCAATATGCATTGTCTCAAAACCATTTAGAAATTATCTATTTAGAAAACAAAAATTAAAAACCCCCATCCTTCAAAATCAAATGAAAATAAAAATATTAGTCATTCAGTAGGAGAAAAGGCATCAAAGGCAAGGCCTTATTATTATTATTATTTTTGTCTTTTGCCATTTCTTGGGCTGCTCCCATGGCACATGGAGGTTCCAGGCTAGGGGTTGAATCGGAGCTGTAGCCACGGGCCTGCGCCAGAACCACAGCAACAGGGGCCTTATTTTTGATGCTGATGATACAGCCTTACAAGAGTAAATCTTATTTTCATGACATTAATCAACTCCTCATTGACTATTACAGCAACTTCAGGTTCTCCAAAGATAGGTGATATTTATCTACTGGGCTGCTCCTTAGTGGCTTTGTGCTCTGATTTAATTTTCCTTATGTGCTTGTTATGGATTTAGAAGTGTACCAGTGTCAGAAGTGAAAAGAGAAGCAAAGAAACCCAGGAGAATTCAATATATCATCATTCATTTTCATTCCCCTCTTTTCTCATTTCAGGCAGTTCTCTTGGTTGGTGATTTTGTGAGAGCTTCTCAGCCCACAGTGACACTCAGTGGTGGATGAGCAGACAACAGCAGAGGATTCAGGGAACAGAACCTCAGACAAAGCTCATCTGGTGTGTGTATCTTGTTTGAATTAATCAATATGCAATTGTCTTTTCAAGGAGAGTACTCTTAGTGTGTAATGAGTATCACTTTTTGAAAGCTCATCATCACAATTACTTTCACTGGGCATTTTAACAAAGAAGAAAATCAGCCTATTTATTATAAATGTATAAAAGATAAACATCTTTTATCAGAATGTTCCATCCTCCATAAATTCAGACAAAAAAAAAAAAAAAACATATGCACACACTCACTCTCCTTTCTCTGCCAGTCTTGTAGTTTGACATGGTAGCAGTTAGTCTTTTGTGGCTATGAGGCTTTGAAAAGTGGCTAATGAAACTGAGAAAGTGAATTTCTAACTTGAATGAATTTAATTTTAATTAATTGAAATTGAAATTGAAAAACTGGCACAAACATACCTTGTTTTAATGCACTTTGCTGTATCATGCTTCATAAGATTATGGTTTGTTTGTTTGTTTGTTTGTTTTTTAATAATTTGAAAGTTTGTGGCAAACCCTGATGGGGCAAGGCTAACAAGGCTATTTTTCCAACAGCATTTGCCCAATTCATTTCTCTGTGTCACATTTTGGTAATTCTCACAGTATTTCAAGCTTTTTCATTAGTACTCTATTTATTACTGTGCTCTGAGATCAGTGAGATCATTGAAGTTACAACTATGACTCCCTGAAGGCTCAGAAGATGGCTAGAATTTTTTAACAGTAAAGCATCACTTAATTAAGGTATGTGCATTGCTATATTTTAAGGTGTAATTTTATTTCACACTTATAATAGATTATAGTAAATACAACTTGTATATGCACTAGGAAGGCAAAAAATTCATGTGATTTGCTTTATTGTGGTATTGGTTTTATCCAATCCACCTCTCAAAAGTAGGGCCTGTACTTAATTACTTGAATAACTTATTGGAAAACTTGTAAGTATACTTGGAAAAAGTTGAACATGTGAATCTACTTTTTTAATTGTAAACGTTATGAAATTTGGATGCAGGTCAAGTATTCTCAATGAAAATTTAGCATACAAATTGAGATGTAGTATAAGTGTATAATACACATTAAAAGTTTGGAAAAGAAAAAAATAAAATGCCCCAGTAATTTTATACTGCTTTTATGCTCAAATGATATTCTGTACATAATGAATTAACATATATTATTAACATTAGATTTTCTTTTTTCATTTTACCCTTATTGGTGTAGCTGAAAAATAAATTAAAATTACATATGTCACTGACATGATATTTCTATTAGGAAGCATTGCTTTATAGATAATGTAATATCCAGGCCTTTCTCTCAAATACACTTAACCTAACTTTAGATTGGATTCCTGATTTTCCCTAAGGTTGAAAATTTTACAATAGGAATAGAAAGCAATAAACATGGGTGATACAGCAAACAGAACTCTGTGTTTTCTTGTTTTGCAAAATGATCTTCCCTTTAAATGAGCAATTTTTATGTAACTGATTTAACAGACGTTTATTAAGTGCCCTCTCTTTTTCTGGCTTTGTACTATGCCTTGGGTAAACACTGGGGAATATAAGAGAAAAGGCTCCTGATATGAATCTTATAAACTAGTGGTACAGACAAACATTAACTAAGTATACAAACAAATAAATGAGGATACACTGGGGTGAGTATCTTACAAGAAATAGCCTGGGTTTAGGGATAGCTACTAATGGGGCTGGAGGAAGATGCATATGGGTCAAGAAAGGAAGGGTTCTCTGCGGCTATGACTTTCAATCCAAGGATTGACAGAGGAGTAGAAGCTGGTCAAAGAACCAGAGAGACAGAATTCAATGCAGAAAAGATGTTAATTATATTTAAGAAATGAGAAAGAGGTCAGTGAGACTGTACTCAGGAAGTGAGTTGTAGGCAGAGTTATGAGGCTGGAGAAATTTACAGATTTGAGTATGTTGGTACCTGGTGGACCAAGGCAAGAAGTTTGAATTCTGTTTAAAGTGTAATATAAAGTCATGGCAATATCTTGAAGCATAAGAGAAATATCATTTTACAACCCTGCTGTACAGAGACTAGATTGGTGAGGAGAAAGGCAGCAAGAAGGGAGACCCAGAAACGGGGTGTAATACCTGCCAGATAGGATATGGTGATGTCTTGGAATTAGGAGAGGGGATTGTAGTGGTGGGAAGAGGTTGGAATCTTTGACGTGTATGCTTATAAACACCACTCCCTCCTACCTAAGATTATTAATTAGATCACTGAAGCTTTGAATCTTGTATAATCCATCTGATATAAACATAGCCTAACTCAGACCTGATGCATGATAGATGACCAATAAACACTGATTTAAAAAAAATAGATTATGAAGAACACCCTCCCCTTTTTAAAAACTTTCTAGGTCTATTACTTAAAGAATAAAGTCCAAATTCCTTAGAATAGCACTTGAGATGCAATAAAGTTATGACCCCAAATTATCCTTTCAACCAAAATTTCTTCTATCATTTTCTCCGCTCACTTTAGACTATTGCAATACCCATGGCTCTTTCTTTACCAACCCCAAACTACTCATTTAAATTCCAGCTTAGGTATAAGAACTGACCACTTGCCAGCAAGAGTAGAAGCCACAGAGTTCACGCTTTGATTTCTGTGTTCTAGCTGTAGCAAAAGGCATGCTAAATCTCAGGCACTTGCTAAATATGCATTGACTAAAGAGGGACTCCCAAGAAAAGACGGTAAATTAAAACAATGCCAAATGGTGTTGTCACCCTCCAGTGTGTCACTGCTCTCTCTCTCCATGATGAAATGAAAACAACCATCACTTTATTAGTTTTTCAATTGCTACAACCCATCATTTTATCTTAATTGGGCAGAAAGACTAGTCAAATAAAGGTCAATTCTGAAAATACAGTAAAAATATCTGAAGAAATGTACTGTTTTGCAGACAGAATTAAGGCCTTTTTAGACCAGAACAGTGTATTTGTTGGAGCATCTTCAGCATTTTTTTTCTGTCTTACACGTCTGTCAGATAAGTTATTTCAGCATTAACAATGTATTAGATGGATATTCAATAAAATGTTGAATCAGAACAAGTTTCTGAAAATTAATTTGACAATGAGGATAGTATGTAAGAATTGGAAGATAGATGACCAACTGGAGAATAATCAATCAGCATTTAAAGTTCAATAACTTTATTCAATGATATATAGGGTTTTTTTCTGACTCTCAAGTCAATACATTCTTGTGATACATTGTGGTTTTTAAAAAAGTTATCTTAATATTGATTTGCAATTCAAGTTTGGAACTTCCTGTGATATTGCAATGCATCAATCCAGAACAAAAAACTCATCAGTACTCATAAACATAGTGTGATCCCAATATTGGAAAACGAGCTTTGCTACAGCCAACAATTAAGATGGAAACGGTAAGCTCATTCTAAAACCTTTTTGAACATATGGGTAATTATTGAAGAATGATGACAGTAATGCATCAGAAAGCAAAAGCTGATTTCCTCTACTTTAGAGGATGTTTCCTAATAGATGTTAGTTTGTTGCTTAATGATATTTTACAAACATAACAATCAGGATTCCTAAAGTCCTAGGTTAAAAAATGACTGAGACACATTGACCCAGAACTGCACTAAAGTATAAGATGTCTATGTTAAGAAGATCATCAAAACATTATTCTGTATGGAACTGAATGGTCTGGAGGACAGAGAGTTATGGAACTTCATTCCAACATGATCCTGCATAACTGAGTCCATGCTTTGGCTGAAGGACCAAGTCTCTTGATCACTAACATGCTACCCTCATGCTCAATGCTCTTCATTCTCTCTTGATGTCACAATAACTGCATATTCCTTTTCATCCTTGGACTACCTTGATTTTCAAGACCTCAGGAAGAACTTCTTTGCTGACTCCAACATGGTCCCCACCCATGACCCCTTAACTTCTTGGATTTGTGATCTAAATTACATACCTCATCAACTTGTCATGACAAACTTTGTGTTTGTTATCATATAATGAGTGTCCATTACAACTCCCTAAATATATTTTAATTTAAAAATTCAGGGGAGATCCCATCATGGCTCAGCAGGTAAGAAACCCGACTAGTATCCATGAGGATATGGATTTGATCCCTGGCCTTGCTCAGCAGGTTAAGGATCTGGCATTGACTTGAGCTGCAGTATAGGTCATAGACACAGCTCAGATCCTGAGTTACTGTGGCTGTGGTGTTGCCAGGGAGCTGCAGCTCCAATTCGACCCCTAGCCTGGGAACTTCCATAAGCCACAGCTGTGGCCATAAAAAGGAAAAAAAAAATAGATTACACACTGTCATCCCCTCTCCCAACACCTTCAAATATGAGTTTGTGAAGGCACAGGTGTGAGTCCCACTAGCTATATGACCTACGGGAAGTAATTTAAATATCCCCCAAATATTTTAGTCTCCTTATCTTTAAAATAGATAGAGTTCTGCCTACCTTGTGGGGCTCTCATGAGCACTGAGTACATGACAAATGTGGATGCACTTGGTATAGTTCTGTTGCTCAATGGATATGTCTCTTTTGCCCTTCTTCATTATCATGATCAAGTGCTATATGGGGGCTATCGCAGAAATGCAACAATGAGCTGACTTCACACTTAATCTTCCTAATCCTTGCTCTGGAATGCTTCTTATTCCATCTTCTTTCAGCTTCAGGGCTGATGAAGATATACTGCTGACCTGATATTATAAAGGTCAAAGAGCTTTATGTGAGACATTTCAATGTCAAAATACCTCAAAATGCAGAGCAGCAGTGCAAATCTATGTGTTCACTCTTGCAAGGGATGGAAGAGGGAGGATCTGGAGGAAATTGAACTAATAGAGATTCCTAGCCTGCTCTACTCTTATTTTTCCATTATCTCCAGAATATAAGAAAGAAACACGTTGCTTTTCCCTTTTGGTACTATTGCCCATTGAGGGAAGAACTGATGAGAGCAATTCAGAAGATCAGGGTGACACTGTAGGACAAAAGAAAAAAACAAGAGGCAATAGGCACATTTTCCATTCTTTGATGGCTACTATCAAACGCAGAAAGGCTCCTCTAAGGAGATTACAAAAATTATGACAATCTATCTATATAGACCCATTCTCTTTGGGACTTATGCTCTTTGGGATATGCTGGCACATAGATGGTACCTTGTTTGCTGCCAAATACCAAATAGTGAGCAGGTCTCTGAGCACACATTTGTTGGGTGGTGCTCTTTTATCTGATAAAGGAGGGGAGGAAAGCTAACCTAGTTCAGGTCAAATTTTCTATTTCATCTCCTTTCAACTTCTATTACATACAGGAGACAATAGCTTACAATGGAAAAACAGTCAGGTGGACCAAAGTTCAAATGAAGGATTGATGCTTACTAGCTGAATGACGTTAATCATCATTAATGAAAATAAACATTTTTGTCTTCATTATTCGTATTATACACATCAATGATTCCTAAGCAGTCACTTCTCTGACATATAAGTACTCTTAAAAAATTCCTAATCATGGAATTCCTGTCGTGGCACAGCAGAAATGAATCTGACTAGTATCCATGAGGTTTGATCCCTGGCCTCGCTCAGTGGGTTAAGCATCCGACATTGCCGTGAGCTGTGGCAAAGGTCACAGATGCGGCTCAGATCTGGCATTGCTGTGGCTGTGGTTTAGGCCAGTGGCTACAGCTCCGATTCAACTCCTAGCCTGGGAAACTCCATATGCCACAGGTGCAGCCCTAAAAAAAAAAGACACACGCACAAAAAAATTACCAATTGTATTAGGGTTACTAGCTTAGGTTTATGTTTAAACCTCTAAGGCATTGAGCTTGCTGCCCCACAGACACTGCAAATCCATTACATACAAAACTGAACTATTTCACAATTAACAATTTATTCCAGTGAAAGGTACCACTACCAACCCAGTAGTCTAAAGCGGTAATCTGGGAGTCATGTTAAACTTGCTCATCTGAATATTGTCAACTCTTTTTTCTTCACAAACTTCATTTTCAAGATTTATTGCTTGTCCACATCACATAGTCCACTGAAATCTGGCATGTCTTCTCAAATTGGTGATTCAGAAGCTCAGCCTTCCCCTCCAAACTACGGTGCTTCTATACATATTCTGTGCTCTTGGTGCACGTGTTATGGAGTGAACTGTGTCCTCCCCAAAGTCACATGTTAAAGTCTTAATTTCCCATGTGACTATATTCAAAGATAAGGCCTTGAATGTGTGTATATATATATATATATACACACACATGTATGACTGGGTCGGTTTGCTGTACAACAGAAATTGACAGAACATTGTAAATCAATCATAATAAAAATTAAAAAAAAAGATTAGACCATTAAGGAAGTAATCAATGTTAATTGCCAACTCTCCTTGCTCCTATTTGTTTCTCCCAATATGTGTTTCTCTCTCTGTTCCTATTGCTCCTAATTCTGTTGTGACTGTCATTCTTCCCTAGATTTCTCATGGTCTGCAGGCTATCTTCCTCTACATTTCAGCTAAAAACAACCTATTTAAAATCCATCCAGTTCTGAACACTACTCTGTTAAAATTTTGTATTTTTTGATATGATGAAAAATAATAACAGGAATCTACTGCACATTGACTATATGCCAGGCACTCTGGAAAAAAGAGAGGTAATACAAAGTTTACAGCCCTTCTAGAAGCTCCCTGTTGATTAAAAAAAAAAAAAAAAAACCAATTCTCAGCAGTGACTGCAAGGTTCTCTAGCCTCTGGCCTTCGCACCTCCATAGCCTCATTCTTTGGCCCCCTCACTGTGTCTGCTGGCTTTTCTTCTGTTCTTAGCAATGAGAAGAACAGGTACTAAGACACTAAGGAACGAATAAACATGACAACTCAGAGACTGGAAAATACTTGGTCATGATTATGGCACAGTGGCATTGGAGATGGTAAGAAGTGAGTGTGCAGAGGTGGATACAGGGTAGATCACAAAAAATCTACTGCTAAGAAGTATTTGTGTGCCTGTATGTGTGTGCTTATTTTTTTTTTTTTTTGCACATACAGGATGCAAGATACTTGAACAACATCTTTGCCATCAAAGAATTCCGTGTTTTTATGAAATATGTCAAACAGTAGTGTCAAGGGAGTTCCCATCCTGACTCAGTGAAGCGAATCTGACTAGCATCCATGAGGATGCAGGTTCGATCCCTGGCCTCACTAAGTGGGTTAAGAATTTGGTGTTGCTGTGAGCTGTGGTGTAGGTCACAGATGCAGCTCAGATCCAGAGTTGCTGTGGCTTGACTGTGGCCAGCAGCTGTAGCTCTGATTCCGTCCCTAGTCTGGGAACATCCATATGATGGGGTGTGGCCCAAAAAAGACCAAAAAAAAAAGCAAGTTAATTAAATAAAAAACAAACATCTGAGAAACAGAGATTTATTGATTACCTTTCCTTTCAAAAATCATATAGATTTTAATGGCAACTACTTTTTTTTTTTTTTTTTAGGGCTGCTCCCACAGCACATGGAGAATCCAGGCTAGGGGTCCAATCAGAGCCACAACTGCCGGTCTCCACCACAGCCACAACAACGTTGTCAGATCTGAGCCACATCTGTGACCTACACCACAGCTCACAGCAACGCCGGATCCTTAACCCACTGAGCAAGGCCAGGGATCGAACCCTCAACCTCATGGTTCCTAATTGGACTCATTTCCACTGCGCCACAACAGGAACTCTACAACCACTATTATCATCAACCACTAGTGCTCTACTAATAATCATGATGTTTTTTATCCAAAGTGGGTTCCCTAAAACAATATTCATTTTTTATGATTTTTATTTTTTCCATTATAGTTGATTTACAGTGTCCTGTCAATTTCTACTGTACAGCAAATATTGAAAGTAGCAGATACATACTAGTCAATTTAAGAGTCAATGAGATGCTCATGGCTATTAGTCTAGAGAGCATAAAATCAGAGAAAGATTGTACAGGTCCCTTTCAGGCAGTAAAGTAAGGTCCAGAACACAGAAAAATCTCACTAAAACTAATATAACCAAAAATAAAATATTTTCTTTTTAATAAAGAAAATAGAAATCAATATTCTTGGTATCCCTGCATGTCCTGTAAATATACTGATTTACTTCTTAATCATAAAAATACATCTTTCTCTCTCTCCCCTTTTTTCCCCTCTCCTTCTTTTTCTATCATTAGAACCCACTTCAAACCATCACAGGCTTTAAAGATGTTCTGAAGCCACAGTATAATTTCCTCAGCTTACAACCCTTCTAGAAACTCCCTGTTGATCTTACAACAACCACCCAGATTTCAGCAGTGACTTCAAGGCTCTTGAGCCTCTGGCCTTTGCTCTCCTGCAGCCTCACTGCTCTGGGGCCCTCACTGTGCCTGCTGGCTCTCCTCCTGTTCTCAGTGTCTTTGCCAGGGTGGCTCCCTTCCTCAGTCTCCTATTAATGATTTCTATGTATTTCTCAATCTCAGTATCAGTTTCCAAGAAACTTAATAAAGTATCACTATCAATGCATCACTTACTTCATCTAATCTTTTTTTTATCTTACTGCAAAGTAATTTTAAACTTTCTTATTGAAGTATAAGATACACACAGAAAAATGTACATAAGGCAAGCGCACAACTTGAAAAAAATTTACAAAGTAATACTACTCTACTGTGCTGTATTTGATTTTCAACGTAATTAACTGGGATTCTGATTAAGCATCTGCTCTGTGATTTGGAATATGCTCAGTCCATGAAGGATACAAACAAATCATAAAAGAATTGTCCCTTAACTTCACGGAAGTTACCCTTTAATGAGATCTACACAATAGGACAAGTAGGAGCCAGACAGGTGAGAAAGGATTCATTCCTCCATTTGCCCATCTAGATTTATGGAATTATTATTGTGTACAAAACCTGGAACAAAGAAGAAAGATTCAGTCCTTGTCCTCACTGATCTCAACTAAGTGAATAAACATGACAGTGAGAGTTCTATATGCTATGAATATTTCTGTGAACAAATAGTAACTCTAGTTTGGAGCAGCATGGGGTAGGGTGTGGCAGTGGCAGGGAACATTTTTTAAAGAAGTGAGTGTGAAACTTAGACCTGAATGTTCAAGGAGAGCCAACCAATAAAGAGAGGTGAAGGGTAAAACATGTTTTAGACAATGGCCAAAACACAAGACTTTTCTTCTGACTTTTCCCCAGAGGAAAAAGAAGAGCTAGTTGTATTTGGAGAACTGAATATGTTTTGATGCGGCTTGAGCATTAGCAAGTTGGAGAAAGTGCCTGTCGGATGACTGAGTTAGAAAGAGAAGCAAGCAAAGCCTGCTCTTACAAACATATTTATTTCCATAGTCCAATACACCTTTTCCTCTCAGGGTTTTTTTTTTCAAATCAGGTTATAAAATCTATACTCTGAACTTGAAACTGCAAGTCAGATGTTCTGAACACTAAAATGGAAAATGCAGGTATGAGAACCATAAAACCTGCTTGGACTAGTCACCAGGGATTATGTACAATCATCTAAAGTGAGAGAAGATATTGACAAGGCAGGACTTAGTGAATCCAGGAGAAACTAGCAGGCCATGATTATGGCATGAGTAAAGCTTGTACCCAGGGCAAGATATATCATGTGCAAATACAGAGATGTTTCTTTTAATTGCAGGCCAAAGAGAAAACTTCTAAGAAAAATGGAAGATTATCATCTATGCACTATGCTTTGCACATTATCTTTAGGCTTCAATTTTTCTATTATCTCAGGTGTGGGGGTCACAGAGGACAAGGTGCCTTACATGTAAGGATCAAATAGGTATTGTAACCAGTGGGTCTAACAATTCTAATACTTGTTACTCATTCTCCTAGGAAATCATGATTGAGCCTTTGTTATTGGCCTGATGCAAGCACTGGGTGTGTGGTGCTGAATGGGGGATATAAAGAGATTTCTCTAATGGAGCTTACATTGCTAAAACAGAGACAAAGAAACATTGCTAAGATATGTTTGTAAACAAACATAAATAAGTTGACTTCAACTAGTAATACTAAAAGAACACAAGGAAGGAAAAAAACTACTTCAGATGGGAGTTAGGGAATGCTCTTGGGATAGGAGATACTTGAGCTGAGATCTGACAAAAAAGGAAATATACCAGGAGAAAGAACTTGGTGACAGAAGAAACAAGAGCAAAGACCCTGAGGCAGCAATGAGCTTGGCTCTCTGCAATGACACAAAGGGGACCAACGTCATCAAGAAAGCATTTCTGATCTCTAGGGCATCTAGGGCACCTATATCAGCTCTTTAGATTATTTCTAGATCATCTGGGTCTCTAGAGCAAGAAAGAGAAGAAGTGTTGGAAACCACTGAACTGCTGAACTCTGCAGAAGGCAAACTTGGCACACGTGCAAAAGCACAACAAGCTAAGGAAAGCTGATGCAAAGTTCTAAGGTACAGGGTCTCCTTCAAGGACAAGAAGGGAGTTATGCATTAACCATACTGTTCTATAAGCAGCTGCACTATGCCCTAGAGGAATGTACCTGTAACTAGTTGCTAGTAGCTTCCTTTGTTATTCACTAAGAGATAGCTTGATCATTGCCTATGCCTGATTTTGCTCATTAACCTACATATGTCACCTTCCCTAATAGAAGTCATGTGGACTAAAGCCTAGGCACCTTTGTTCTGAGGAACAGACTGCCTTCTGGTCCCCCACTTTCTAAATGTAAAAGAACCTTGTGTGTTTGCTATGCCATGCTGTCCCTCTTTCAGATATCCCATTGCCCTGCAGCAGCAAAGAAGAATGGTAGAACAGAAGCAAGCAGATACAGAATAATTGTTAGCAAGTTTGGACTTTATTCCAAGAAAAACAACAATCAGACTCACATCAATTTTTTTCTGGCTGTGTTATAAATAAACTTTTGTAGAGAAATGTATGCATAGAAGCATGGAGGCAAATGCAGTAATTTAGGCAAGATTTCATACTAAGCTAGGCTAGATGCCAATCTTGAAATATGTTGGTATCAGTGGAGACAGAGAAGAGGGTCAAACTCAGGATATATTTTGTAAGTAGAGCTGACAGAATATTGCGATAGATTGTATACAGTACATGAAACACAGAAAGGAATCTAGGAAGAGGCTTCATTTCCTAGTTTCAACAATTTGTAGATAGTGATACAGATTACTTGAAAAAGGAGGTTTCTTTTATAATATATGTTAAGGTAATCACTAGGTGATGGTAAGCCTCTATCATGTTATATTTCAAAATTAACTGTAGGGGAAAATTGCTCATCATTTGAAAGGTAAAAAGGGAGAGCTGTGTGGGATGATACAAGGACAGATGGGAAATGGATTTCATCTCATGGGCTGATTCCATCTGCCTGGGACTGGCCATCTAGAGCACTAGTGGGAAAGATTCTGGAGTCCCATCTGGGAAATAGATTTCATCTCATGGGCTGATTCCATCTGCCTGGGACGGCCATCTAGAGCACTAGTGGGAAAGATTCTGGAGTCCCATCTGGGACATCTGCAAAAATGCTGAGATTTGGCAAAACCAACACTGGTAACTATGGCGTATACTGGCACCTGCAGCTGAATTTTCCCAGCCTGGGAACTTCCATGTACTGCAGGTGTGGCCCCCAAAAAACAAACAAACAAAAGAACTAAACAAACAACAACAACAAAAACATTGGGGAGCATATACCAAGAAGATATAATACATATATACAATGGAACACTATCTGGCAATTAAAAAAAATAAAATAATGCCCTTTGCAGCAACATAGGTGGACCTAGAGATTATTATACTAAGTGAAATAAGACAGACAAAAATATTATACAATATCACTTATATGTGGAATCTAAAATATGATCCAAATGAGCTTATTTACTAAACAGAAACAGACTCACAGACATAGATGATAAACTTATGTTTTCCAAAGGGGAAGGGGGGAGTGGAGGATGAATTAGGAGTTTGGCTTTAGCGGATACAAACTACTACATATAAAACAGATAAACAACAAGGTCTTACTGTATAGCACAGGGAAATATATTCAGTATCTTGAATAATGTAACAACCTATAAAGAAAATTATATATGTGTGTTAATTATATATATATGGATCACTTTGTTGTAACCAGAAACTAACACAACACTGTAAATCAACTATACTTCAATGTAAAAAAATCAACAATAAAATATAATATTAGCCTTCGAAATAAATAGAGATTGACAGGCAGCTGGAAAAAGAGACAGAGCTCTCAGGAAGAGATTGAGGATAGCCAGGGTCTACAGATGGATTTCATATGGAGGATGCTTCATTGATTTAAGGTAGCTCTGTGTGGTTTGGTTTGGTTTCTTTTAATTATTTATTTATTCTTGGTGGTGGAAGTTGACAAGGAAGCTGAGTACAATAAAAGGTCTCATTACAAAGTCAACTAATGATTTTATTTATTTATTTATTTATTTATTTATTTATTATTTATTTATTTTTATCTTTTTAGGACTACACCCACAGCATATGGAAGTTCCCAGGCTAGGGGTCGAATCAGAGCTGTAGCCGCTGGCCTACACCACAGCCACAGCAACGCAGGATCTGAGCTGCATCTGCGACCTACGCCACAGCTCATGGCAATGCCAGATCCTTAATCCACTGAGCACAGCCAGGGATCGAACCTGCGTCCTCAGGGATACTAGTAAGATTTGTTTCCACTAAGCCATGGCAAGAATGCCAATCAATGCTTTTATACTGAGCTTAAGTCAGGTGTGGACTGCTTAAAGTCATAACATGCTCAATATTCTTCAAATATCCATATATTTAATTTAAAAAACCCTAAATATCTAAATTTAAACATATCTGCTGAAATTCCTTCAGAAACTTCCTGATTCACTGAGATTAAATAACAAGTACCTGCTGAAGTCAGGACCATGGCCTCAAGACCACAGACAACCTTCATCCCTTTATCTCTCCACTTCACCTCTTTCTACCCCTTACTCACTCTGCTCCTGCCAGGCTGGGCTTGTTTTCCCTCCTACACCCTGAACATGCCTCCATTCTCTTCAAGCTCTTTGCCCTTTTCTGTTCCCTCCACCCGAAATGGTCCCATCTAGATATTCTCAAGGCTCAGTCTCCCTCATTTCCTTCTCAGCTTGATTTAAAAGGCCTCTTCTCAGTGATGTCTCAGCTACTTTATCTGAAATTTAAACACCTCCATGATGTCTCATATCACTTGTTCTCATTGTATTCTTTTCATTAACATTTATATTTATCTAAGTCAATATATGCTTTACTTATTTACCTTACTTATTGTCTATTTACCCCACCAGAATGTAAGTTTCACAAAAGAATACATTTTTTTTTATGTTTTGTTCATTGCAATATCCCAGGATCTGGAGTAGTGCCTGGCATATAGGAGATGCTCAGCAAATATTAGTTAAATAAATAGAACACCACAAGCCTCATGTATAGGTTATTTTGCATCTAGCACATTCAGTCATATAACTAAAACTACATGATATTTGATAATCTTCTTATAAAATAGGACTTTCAAATTAACTAGCATTTCTGGCTGCCTGAGTAGAATATTTTTGGATATTCTGTCCTAATTTTTGAAAACTCTTCCAAGACATTTTAGTTCTTAACTTATTTAATAACATCTGATAATTATTAAGATATAATATTAAGAAAGTTGGATCTTTTATTTATAAATATTTGGGGACCTGGAGTAATCGTGTTGATAGCTGGAAAAATAAACTTATTTTTTTTTAACATTATGGTTACTTTACATTGACTGCCGAGTAGGAAGTGAACACATAAATGAAACTTCTGCTTAGGATTTCCATCCTTTAATCATGCTGACATGTAGCCATAAGTTATAAGGGAGAAGAAAGGATATACCATTCTTAATCATGTTCTAAAATGTTGAGGATTTACTGTGGGCCAGCTCCTCTGCACTGTCCATTCACATTAGATATCTTTATTTAAAGCATCACAGGAGATTTTAAAGAGAGACCATAGGAAAGACAAGAACATGGGTTCTCCCTTAGCACAATGTGACAACACATTCTTCTGTTTTTTTCAACGCAACTTACTGCAAGGATGAGAAAAATGTGCTGTTCAAATGTGATAAAGGCAAGCATGATTATATATGGACTCAATTACGAAGCATGAAAAATCGCTTGTCTAAAACAGTTAGATATAAAAATAACCAAGCATGGGGTGAATATGGACATTGCTAATCAAGAAGTACTCTAAGCATTCATCTTATGGAAGAAGCCCTGGGAGCATGGTGGGGAGTGTACCCTTCCTCTGGCCACGGCAAACACGATGCACACACATCGAAAATGTGCCCATTTCACTAAAGAAGACACAGGCGTGAGAGAGGTTAAATGATCTGCCAGTGGCTACAGAGTTAATAACTGGGGGTGTAAAGAGAACTGAATCTCCTGGTCTCAGAGCTGCCATTCCTTCCACTACACCCATGCCACCCACCCCTGGTGACGTCGCATCCACTCCTACCTCCATGAGAACTTAATCATGTGATTATCACCAGCATGACAGTGCAAGCAAAATTTAAATAGTAAGTTCTTACTGTATGTCCAGCTCCTGGCATACCATAGCTGCTCCATAAATACAGGTTTATTCCCTTAGCTGTTGGAAGCATAACAAATAACAAATGTTTCATGATTTTCAGCTCATGAAAAGCCTTTGCCTAGTTTGAAGAGATTATGAATAACCTACCTGGTACAAATTGAAGATGTGCTGATTAAATAATCCTCACCCTAGCCCTTACAAACAGATATAACAAATTGTTCCTCACTAAAATAAATAAATAAGAAAGAAAGAAAAAAGGGACAGTTGTTGAGCATTTTTGATGTAAGCACAAAGAGAGAGAAATTGTCAAAGTTGAGGCTGCAATTATTCTCAAAAGTGTGTATGAAATACAGAATAGAGGATGAGAAAATAATGAATTTCATACACAGAGCAGTGAAGTATTTTGAAGCTTTTTGTGTTTTTTATCTCTGAGGTACATTCAAATAAGAGATACCACAATTCCACAAGCTTGAAAAAATTAAATCAAATGAATCCATGCATTGAATGTTTTCTGCTCTGATTCTTTTTGTACCATTGATATGGACCAGAAAATAATTCTGGATGGAGTACCAGGGCACTTGGCTTCTGGTTTTGGTTCATAGGTAAATAATTATTTTGAATGTGGCAAACCCCTTCACCTCTTAACACTGCCCTTCGTGGAAACTTCAGAAACAAAAAAATAGAATAAGGGAAGAGTTTAACTATTATAATGTTTAAGTACAACATAGAGGTTTTCATTCTATCTATCTGGAAAAAATGGCATGACTTTTTGATTAAGGGTGTGAGCTATGGAATCAGATTGTTTGGGTTTAAATATACCCTCAGTTATTTACTGATTCTGAGAGCTTGGTTTTGTAATAGGGTTTTGGTTTCTCATTTTTTTAAATTGAGGATGATAATAACAATATGTACCTTAGAGTAATTTTCGTAAAGGAGAGAATTCACATAGAGGGAAAGTAAAGTACCTAAACTAAAAGAAAGTTTTCAATAAGTATTCTCTTTTCCTTATTAATATGCTATTATTAATATTGGTATGGTCATTGCTGAAATTAAGTTGTAGTTCTGATCCTGCTTCTACTATTTGGCTAGTTGTGTAACTTTGGACCCAGTGGTAAACTTGATCTCTCTATCTTGTTCTCATTACTATAAGGAGTAGTTAATGCTAACTTTGCAGGCAAATCAGTCATCCTACTAGTTAAATTCCTAGCTTATATAATACGTTCAATCATTAAAGGTTTATGTGATTACTCTTGCTCCAGATTCCTATGATTCCACTTTTTTAAAATTTAATTACCCCAGGGTGCAGGGTTCATTTCAATGGAAAATCTATCCCAGGGCTTCTAGATGACATGATCCTTCTTTAAGCTTTGCCACTGCTGACTCAAACTTTGTACAACATAAGTTGTATAGTTAAAGGGACACAGCTGTGTCCTTTTCCTCCACTGGCGTCACTGCAATTGCCAATGATGAAGGAAGAGAGCTCCAGAAACACCAGCATCAGAGGCGAGCAAAGAAGCAGCAGCCATGTTGGGCACATTTGTCAAGGAGGTGGCCGTGGAAATGCCTAAAGGTCAAGAGAAATATGGCTGACAATCTAGTCCCAAGTCACCCCTCCCCCCATCCTCTATTTTAAAGAAAAAGCTCAACTATTTTCAGATGAAACTTATCTGTTCCTATTTCAGCTCCTTTAAATTAATCCACCAGGGCTGAGGAAGTGGATGCTGAACCCAGGCAAAAAAAACAAAATTCATCTTTGGGACTGCCCTACACAAGCTAAGTTTGTCGGATGGCAAAGCCTATGCTCTTAGCCACCATGCTCAGCCTTCTTCTGAAAGTTCTAACATCAGGGACCCATCATTCCCTCAGGAGAGCATACCTCTTCTCAGCAATGTCTAGAGAACAGAGGTCACCTGTGTCCCGCAGAACTGCAGCACATTTCCCACTTAGGGTTTTCTTCGTCTTCCCAAAGGAGAGGAGGGACTTGAAGCAGATTTTTAAACCACTTATAGCTGTGTTTCTCAGGTCTCCAACTTAAAGGAACACACAGTCCACATAAAGTTTTTCCTTATCCATTAAATGGTATACTCACCAAAATTTATCTCCTTGTCTAGTCACTCAGTTTTAAGAATATAGAGAATCATGGAAAAACTAAGTCCAGAAATCCCCATTTCTTTGCTCCCAGCTTAATTAATGACATTTATGATACACTATAAGGAATATACAAACATATAGCATATTTTCATGTATTTGGAGCATAAATATGGAATATGTTACTTTAAATGTATATCTTCACATATATATATGTATATATGTTTACAGAGATTATAATTTGCTTCTGCTCCTCCCCTTAATGCCAATCAGACTGTCTTGCCTCTTCCCAAACTTCTCGATATTTCTAGTTTAAAACTTTTTGCCCCAGTAATTATGAATTTTCATATTTCCCAAAGTAAGCCAATTCTGTGCCTTTGTACAGACCCCTTCTTCTTTCTTGAGTAGGTGTGCCTACAATTTGTAATAAACAAACACATATTCACTCTTCACGACCAGAAGTAGTGTCTATTTTATTTTATTTTACTTATTTTGCTTTTTAGGGCCACACCCATGGCAGATGGAAGTTCCCAGGCGAGGGGTCGAATCAGAGGTACAACTGCCACAGCCACAGCAATGAAGGATCTGAGCCACGTCTGTGACCTACACCACAGCTCATGGCAACATTGGATCCCTAATTCAGTGAGCAAGGCCAGGGATCGAACCCTCATCCTCATGGATACTAGCAGGATTCGTTTCCTCTGAGCCACAATGGGAATTCCTCCTTTTATTTTACATTACTTCTTCCCTTTCTCTTTTCCCCAGGGAAGTTTGATAATCACTCCCATTTTTGCTGTCACCATACTTTGTATATACTCTGTTAAAATATTTGCTACCATGTCTTGTACTTTTTTACCTGCAAGTCTGTCTATAACTGAGTGGAAGTTTCTTGAGGATTATTTCACTTCCACATTTGTTATCTGTCTAAGGTTTACTGGAGTTTCTCATAATATCTAACCCATAGTGGGTGCTTAACAATTTTATCAAATCCTCTGCTCAAAGTTTCACAATATTTATAGTGTATTAATTCGCTAAAAAAAGATGCATTTTAATTTCCAGATGAATGCAGATTCATCAATTTGCTTAGGGAAGCCAGCTGGATAGAGATGCTTTGCGGGTAGGACTTGGAAGCAGATCCATGGCATTTTTGTCATGATGGATTTTTCCCTCTGCATAGCTTCTGGTGCTCCATGGGATCCCAATTTTCCTGATCACAAAGTCTCCTATGAGCTCTCATCCACCGTACACTGCTCCTTTATAAAACTTAACACATTTGCAATTTGACATGTGTTTGTAAGATTGTCTGATAAATTTTATTCTAACTAGATTATAAATTCCTTAAGGGCAGGAAATGTATCTCTTTTACTCACCATAGGAGATATAATATCTATTTCCTGGTTAATGAAGACTTAATAAATGGATATAGAAAAATTATGCCCTTTCCCATCATTAAAGTGATGCTTGTTCCAGCAATTGCTGTATGTTATAGCACTATATCCCAACCTGAGGTGCTGCAAAGGGTTGCTCTGGGCACTTTCTGCAAATGCATCTTTGGCCAGGCATCACCATCGCCATCATCATCACCATCATCATAATGAAATTAGAAATACAAACAACAGCAACAGCAAAACATCAAAAACAAAAGTGAAGGAGTTCCCTGGTGCCTCAGTGTGTTAGGGATCTGGCATTGTCATTGCTGTGGCTCGGGTTGCTGCTGTGGCATGGCTTCGGTCCCTGGCCTGGAAATTTCCACTTGCCATAGCTTGGCCAAAAAAAAAAAAAAAAAATTGAAAAAAAATTGAAAAAAAAACCCTCATATAAACATAAGTGAGTTAGGAATAGTAATAAGGATGGTGGCTACAGAATGAGGGCTGGCAAGATGCTAAAGTTGATTCATACAATGTTTCAAATCCATGCCACAAACTCCCAAGGTCAGTTGTAAGATTCTATTTTATAGAAGACCACTGTCTTAGAAAGGTAATGCATTTATTGACTCACTGTTGGAACCCAGATCTACTTGGCTTAATGTCACTTTATTCTTGGGCACTTCTTCAACATTTCATCAATAAGAGCATTTCTAAGCTGGATTTAGATACTAAAAGGTAGACATTATTGATATCTTTGAAAAAGCATCTGTAATGGTACAGAATTTTATAATGTATTTGTTTATGAGCCTTTTTATTCTCTCACTATACTTTGTGCTACTTGAAGCAAGGTGGGGTAATGTATTACTAAGCATTTATTTTCAAAATTACAGTGTAGCCTACCATTATTGACATGGTGAGGCCTGATAAATGTTTACGAGAGTCAAATTAAGTGTTTTGCCTACTCCTCATAAAAATGAGTGGCATTCATTCAAGAAGAAGAAATTATTGACTTTGCTTATGATTATTGCAAAGGTGAAAGATTTCATATCACCTGCTTCCTAAGTGCATTTCTTCTCATCATATATCTACAGAGCTCTGAAGGAGAAAAAAGTCCAACTTGGTAATATTAGCTAATTGGTATTTAACTAAATTACTCTATCAGAGGCTATCCTTATTATAAACTTTATCATTCTATAATAGATGAATTATTCATATTAGATAAGCATAATTTTATTTACAAATAAAAATGATATGTAGTATGATTATTAATAGTATCATTACTCATATTAGATAAGCATAATTTTATTTACAAATTATGGAGTCATTTGGGACTTGAGAAATATTGTTCAATTTACAAAATAAGTCTCTGTAAGAAACTTCACTGTCAAAAACATAAATATTTAACAAGCTGAGAAGACCTGTAGTTAGTTTTTGACATTAAAAATTTTAGTGCTCTGAGATGTCGTGGCTGCTTTTTGGTTTCTAATTGCTTTCTCAGAAAGCATTCAGAACACTCAGAATCTGTGCCTACTACGGGAAGGAGGTGGGAGGACAAGGACCATTTAAGCCCGATCCATTATTATTGCTACCACGGTTTTCCAAGTCTTTCCCATTATAGCTGGAAGCCTGATTTAAAAAACAGTTGCTGAGACCCTCAGCCTTACTGAACCTGGTACACTCTGCCTTCACAGTGAGCCACCAGAGTGAAATATATGAACATGAACTTTGGAGTCTTAATTTCCTTTAAAGTGCCAGCTCTGTCACTTATTGAGTTTTAACACTTGGGAGAAAATTCATTTTAATCTGAGCCTTGGTTTCTCCATCTATAAAAAATGAGGCTAAAGAGTAGAAAGGCACTTTTGCTCTTTATTAAATATAATTCTGTATTTTAAAAAAAATGAGGCTAACAATAAGCACTTATAATATTGTAGGAAGTTTTTAAAGAGGCAACAGCTAGGAAAAATCCCTTATAAATTAGAAAACACAAAATTTATGAGTTTGTATTCTGAATTCTGGGGAGAGAGAAGAAACTTGCTAGGGTTTTAGTTATTTGACTGCCAGATATTTTTAAGTTTCAGCGAAAAGCAAGAAAATGAAGAAAAATGTGAGGTTCAGAGTATACAGGCCTGAGCTTTATGGTCCTGTTCCTGGCATGTATTCTTCGTAAGTTATTCCACCTTTATGATGTTTAATTTTCTCCTCTGCAAAATGGGAATAAAATTCCCCTCAGAGGGTATTTGTGAGGATCTAGTAGTAAAGTTGAAGTTTCCTGGCACATTAATAATACATAGCTATTTTTACAAAGAAAATCCTTTGCTCCATGGTGGCAATTTATACTAAGCACTGCAGAAAACTTACCGGATTCATGATTAATAAAAAAATAAAAGTCAAATAAAAATCAAAAGGTAAAAAAGAAGAGAAGATAAAAAGGAAACCATTCTAAAGGTGGTGAACAGCATCTTTATGGTTCGTGTAGGAATAAATTGGACTTGAATTTAATGTGTTTCCATGACAATCGAATATTGCTTTACCCTTCGATGAGGACATTAAACAAAAAGCAGATGAAATATGGAGCACATACTGGCATTTCTCTGGGGGGATTTGTGGGCTAGTCTTGTCTTTTGTGTAGATGAAGGGCTGCGGGAGATAATTGGCTGACACACTTTGTATTTTCAAGAAGATGAGGAAAAACTAGCTTGTTCCTCCCTTTGGAAGTAAAATGTCAAGCAAATAAATGGAAATGTGGCTTCACACCATGTGTGATTTGGGGATGACTCACAGCCTCAGAGGCAGCCTGAGTTCATGACTAGAGCTTGGCAATTTTCTTCCCCAAACCACATTTGGGCAAGTGTGCTTTTAAAGAGAACTGTAATAAAATCTTATGTTTCAGGACATAAACTGTTTACTGCAAGAACACTGGAGGAAGACATGGTTTTTCTGGTACTTTCCCTGAAAAATCCCCCTTAAGACTACCTCCTCAGGGTAGTCTCTGACCGCAGCCCATGGCCAGGGACCCCATCCAGGCTGATTAGGTATCTTCCTCTGCACACCTGTTAGGTGTTCATTACTGCCCAAAACATGCAATACTGATGTTTTAATACTTTTCTCCCTCCCTCAGAATATTCACTTTTTGGGACATGCACTAAACTTGTGTTTATCTTTATTCCCAGAACCTAGCAAATAACCAAACAGAGGAGCTCAGAATTTACTAGATAAATGAATGCACAGCAATACAAGTGCTTTATTTTCCTTAGATATGCTGTGCTTTCATTACTACCAGAGGCAAATTATCAGAGCAGGAGACGAGTATTATTAGGGGTAGGAATCATGATTTTAAAAATCCCCTTTGGGCACCTTTACGTATACAGAACTTGGGACGTCTCTCTCAGCTCACTGGTAGTGTGGTGTTCAAATACTAAAACTACAAAAAATAGAAGGTGAGCTTTTCAATCAGCCTAATTTGAACTCCCAACCAGAGAATGCAGGAGGGTAAATAGACTTGGGAAGATGATGGCATTTTTATTAAGTCACTAGGGGACAGCAAAACTTAAAACTCACAGGATATTTTAAGAACACTATGAAAGAGTATATGTCAAAGTTATACTTCAGTGCTGAGCACACAGTATATGCTTGTTTCCGTTATTTCCTTGCCCCCATGCTGGCTCACAATTTTTGCTGTATGTTTATTCTATATCCTACAGTGGGATTTGCAGGAGATTGTGTAAAACATCAAAAGACCTGATTTATAAGCTGGCTCAATGGAAATCTCTGAAGAAAGCAAAGACCCCAATTTGTGCAAAAAAGACAAATCATCTGCTCCAAAGTCAAGGCCAAGTTTAGAGAATGTCTATCTCCGGTAGCATGTGGTGTCCTAGGCTCTGGAGATGTGAAGACTTTGGTTCGTGGTTGGATTCTGCCCTTTTCTAGCTGTTCATTCTCTAGTGCATTGTGCACACCCTCTCTCAGTATCTTCATCTCTAAAACAGAGTTAATTAATTATTTCTCATGAGATCATTATAATGATTAAATCAGAACTAAGCTCCGTGAGTCCTGGAATTATCCTGCTCTTAGTCACTGTTTATCATCCTAGATCCTGGCACTGTACTCTACATGTACTAAACATTCAATCCATATGTTTGGAGTACATTTTAACAAATAGGGTTGTTAATATAAGCCCCCTTATGTCTAAACCAATTCAGACTGAACTTCTGTTGCTGGCAAACCAAACCATACTTAGTGATAGAGAAATTGCTTCAACTCAGATGAAGCTGTTAAGTATTTTTTCTTGGAATACTACCTGTTTGCTCTATCACCTCTTTTGCCTTGCTCATAAACTGACCTTAGCTTCCATGCCAATTCCACATCTGACAGTAACTATTTTTCCTATGTTTAAAGTTCACCTAAAAGGCTGTCTACTGTAATAAACATTTTTCTCTCCATGATCTTAATGTGATTTCTTCCTCTTTGACTCTTCAAGTCCTCTTTATATTCTTTTTCTGCAGTGCAGCTAAACTACATGGGTCCATGTACAGCAAATCAATCTGTCTTTTGCCTTTCCCAATCTCCACAAATAGCTGCTACTAAATCACCAGTACATTTTTCACTGAGTCATTATTATATAATCTATAATATTGTAATCATATGCTTGCTTGCTTATCCCTTACTATACTATTTTATTATTCTTATGGTCCAGAATTTGTTAATCCCAGTACTCCAGCCTTGACCATCAGTAAAAATTTAGTGACTAAAGTTTTCCTAGGAGACTACAATTTTTTTTCCAGGACAAAGTCTTAATATTTTCCATCTCTCTAAAACTCAAAAAACAAAGCCAATAAAACAAGCACTATTGTAAAACCTGCTATATGTCTTTGAATATCTGTTCTTTCTTTCTTCCATGGTAATAGAAAACTATTTTTTTAATATATTTTGTCTTTTTAGGGCCACACCTGTGACACAGGGAGGTTCCCAGGCTAGTGGTCTAATCGGAGCTATAGCTGCCAGCCTAGGCCACAGCCACAGCAACTCCAGATCAGAGCCATGTCTGCAACCTACACCACAGCTCATGGCAATGCTGGATCCTTAACCCACTAAGTGAGGTCAGGGATCAAACCCACAACCTCATGGTTTCTAGTTGGATTCATTTCTGAAGCACCACAACAGGAACTCCCTGAAAACTAATTTTTTTTTTTAACAGAGCAGAGGTGTAGCCAGATATAAAACTGTATTTTCTAGCCTCCACTATAAAGTGGCACATGTGACTGAGTTCTGTCCAGTACACTGGCAAAATTGTCCTGTAGTTCCAAAGAACTTCTTTAGAAGATATCTCCAAGTACTTTGTACCCCTTATTATTTACTCCTCCCTGACTTGCTGCCTGGAACATGAATGTGATGGCTGCAGACCCAGCTGTCATGTTAACCTATGCAACAATCTGAGGGTGGAGTAACAAGCTAGATGGAGCTGAAGCTTCTTCCTGGAATAGAACTGCTATATTATTCAGATGTGCATATACAATTACTTTACACTATGAGAGATAAGTAATTTTTTTTCTTAAGCCACTATAATCCTCATAGTCCATAAGAAAACTCATAGCATGTACCCAAACATTTTTTTCCTGTATTGAATTATTTTCAGAATTGATTCTTATCCATATATTTTTTAGTGGTTCACATTCCCACATTCCCTGGAAATCTATTGAGATAAAGTGGAGATTTGGCTTACAAATAGTCACTTAGGGGAATGAATCCAGGGAAGCATAGCCTAGGAAACAATCAAAATCTTGGAATTAATCCAAACAAAATGCTATATTTTCCACTCTGTGATCAATAGTATGTCGTAGGGTGAGAAGACATAAAGTGAACTCAGTTTTATACTTTGTCTCCTCCAGAAGCACATTCAGTTAAGAAGTAAAGATATAAACAGATACAAAATCATCTCTAACTCTGCCATCCTGTGGCATAAAGACTAAATATACTAGGGAGTTCCCATTGCGGCTCAACAGTAACAAACTCAACTAGTATCCATGAGGATGCAGATTCAATCCCTAGCCTTGCTCAGTGGGTTAAGGATCTGGCCGTTGCTCTGAGCTATGGCATAGGCTAGCAGCTGAAGTTCTGATTTGATCCCTAGCTGGGAACTTCCATATGCTGTGTATGAGGCCCTTAGAAAGAAAAAAAGAAAAAAAAAAAAAAACTAAACTAAATACACTGGGATTCAGAGAAGGAAAAGAGAACTTAGGGTTTTTTTTTAGTTAATGGAAAGATTTAGTGGGGGATCTTTGGATGAAGAAAATACAGCATGCAACATGGCTATTATCAGCATTGATGCAGGCACTGACATTCTGTCTTTTCTTGACACATGCCAATGCTTTTTGATATATCATGGTGCTCTTTGACATAGAGAGTCAACATTCTTCTTATTGTGGTATGCAAGCATCTTTGACCAATCACTTTAATATTCTATATGAGTCTATTTAACATTTCTGATGTACATTATTCTGAGAAGGGAAAGAATATAAGCAAAGTTCCAGGAAAAGGAAAGCGTATTTAAGGAATATGGTTAAACATGAGTAGGGAAAAATATTCTAGAAAAGTGAATATTGACCCTAGTTCTAGGAAATGGGTGTGTTTTTATCCTGAGATTCTATGAGGCAATCCTGGCAAAAAATATTCTTTATTTTCTAAAAATAGACCATGAATTCTTTCCTCTCATCTGTGGCTAATGATTCCATTATTCCATTTTATTTTATTTTTGGCCTCACACATGGCATGTGGAAGTTCACAGCCCAGGGATCGTATCTGTGCCATAGTTGTGTCCTACATCACAGCTACAGCAATGCTGGATCCTGCTGCACCACAAGGGAACTTCCAGTAAGGACTCCCTTTCAAATACTTCTATAAGGTTTCTTTTTTATTTCATTTATCACAGTGTTTTTGTTGTGGTTGTTTTTTCTTTTTTCTTTTTTTTTTTTTTTTGGTATGTTATTTTTTACATATATAATGGTTTTTATTTTTTCCATTACAGCTGGTTTACAGTGTTCTGCCGATTTTCTACTGCACAGCAAGGTGACCCAGTCACATATACATGTATACATTCTTTTTTCTCACATTATCATGCTCCATCACAAGTGGCCAGACATAGATCCCAGTGCTATACAGCAGGATCTCATTGTTTTTCCATTCCAAAGGCAATAGTTTGCATCTATTAACCTCAAATTTCCAATCCATCCCACTCCCTCCCCCTCCCCATTGGCAACCACAAGACTGTTCTCTATATCCATGATTTTCTTTTCTGTGGAAAGGTTCATTTGTGCTATATATTAGATTCCCGATATAAGTGATATCATATGTTATTGGTATTTGTCTCTTTCTGACTTACTTCACTTAGTATGAGGATCTCTAGTTCCATCCATGATGCTGCAAATGGCATTATTTTGTTCTTCATTTTATTTTTTAACTGAGAATTTTAATTAATTTACTTCATATTAGAGTATAGTTGATTTACAGTGTTGTGTCAATTTAGCTATACAGCATAGATTCTTAATAGACTCTGCTTGATACCCAAGGGTTTTGGTGCATACGCACTAGATGTGAAAACACATATATTATCTCTAATAAATTATAGTAAGAATTATAATATAAATATGTTCAGAATAAAGTGGGAGTAAAGAAATGAGAACCTCAGAATCATCCAGGATGAAGAGTAGCTAGAAGGGAAAGAAAAACTGGCAGTTGTGTCTTGAGGCAAAAGTAGTTCACAAAGCAAGACGGTATTCTAAGAAGAAAAGAAAAAAGAAAAACTCTTAAAAATGTTTGGTATATTTAAATATTGGAAAGTAATCTGAGGTAGACAGAGAGAGAGCCACATGCAACAGAGAAGGACAGAATTAGACCATAGGGTTTTTTGTTTGGGGGTTTTCTGTTTGTTCGAATTTTCTGTTTTGTTTTGTTTTTAGCACAAATTTTCTCTCAGTATAGAACTCTGCTTTTTTATCTATGGGTGATGAGGCTCAGCTTTGGAAGTTGTAGAGCATAATACTCCACCTTGCCACTCTGGAGGGCAGTCTGTTTTATTTTCCAATCATTCAAATCACTATAAAATGACAATTCTCCTTCTTCTCCTCATTATCAGTTGTACTAGACTTAAATATGCCTACATACAATGTGGTAAAGAACAGTTTTTTTTTGTTTTTTTGCTTTTTAGGGCCTTACCCGCGGCACAAAGGGCCTCACCCGGGCTAGGGGTCAAATCAGAGCTACAGCTGCTGGCCTATGCCACAGCAACACCAGATCCTAGCCACATCTGCAACCCACACCACAGTTCACAGCAATGCCAGATCCTTAAGCCACTGGGTGAGGCCAGGTACTGAACCCACAACCTTACGGTTCCCAGTCAGATTCGTTTCTGCTGCACCATGATGGGAACTCCTGAGAAAAAATATGCTGGTTCATATCTCAGCTCTACTACTTCTAATCACCTAGCATCTCAGAACCTATTATTTTAACTATTAAATATAGAGACATGTACAGTTAGAGTCCACCTTTGGTGTTCTATTTGAGTAAAATAAGATACGTATATTATCAAGAACCCAGCATACAGCGAGTTCTTCACAACTGTTGGCTGCCCCTGTTCCATCTTCCATTGTCCAAGTCCATTGTAGGTTCTTTTGATCAGCTACTAAATTACTATATTATCTTTCTTTTTAATTCATCACACAGTCTATTTTCCAGTACAAAACTGATAATATGCAAATGAATTTTCTTTGTGCTTTTGCACAGGGTTATAGAGGTTTAAATAAAGGCATCTTGTCATAGCCACTGCTCTTCAAATAATTAACTGATCAAGCCTCTGGCTCAGCTGGTGGCCATGCTTCTGAGTAATTATTTTATTCATTGGCACCATTCTAAATAGCTTGTTACATGCTACAAGGAGGATCCATCCCAATAAATTCAAATGAAATACGTTATGAGAAGACCAACTAATAGACAACAGCAAGCTGGTTCAAAATGATAATTAATATATTGTTGCCTCCCTCAGTAAGGGTTAGGCTTTTCATGTTAAAGATGTTATCTAGGTTCTGCTTAGAGTCCTAAACATCTAATTAATTCTTTACTCTTGCTATAGCAATAATACAGATTTCAAAGCATTCGATTGCATATGGCTAAAAATGAAGAAGCCCTGGCTTGCAACATCTAGCTTTTTATTTACTGCTTTACCTTGCAGACTTGTGATATAATGTAGGTGTTGGTATAAAAATCACATCCAATAATTATGACAGGAGAACTTGTCTTTCCAGTGAAGGCCATTATATCCTTCAAGATTAAACTGTCTCTGTAATAAAACTCTCCCTGAATCCTCTTCACCTCTTGCCAGGTCAGACACACATTCCCCATCCTTAGTTACCTCTACTCTACCCCATTTAGATCTCTCTCATAGCACCTGTGATATTATGGGTTTTTTTTTAATTTATTATAGTTGATTTACAATGTTCTGCCAATTTCTGCTATATAGCAAAGTAACCCAGTTATATAAATATAAAGAATGTATGTGTGTGTATCTATATATATATTTTTTTCACATTATCTATCCTCCATCATGTTCCATCACAAGTGATCAGATATAATTCCTTGGAATTATCACCTACTACTAGACTCTGAAACCATAGGGGGAAAAATGTTTTAAATTTATATCTTTTTTCAGATAACTAGAAAAATTCTGGGACAGTGAAAGTATCTCTATTTCGCATAAATCTCTATTTTGCATTTTCATATTTTCAAGGCCATGTGCTAATTGTTGATGACTGCCTCGCTGTGTTATATTGCCCTAGAATAAGGTTGACAGACAGACTGAATATAAACTAGATACTTGGCCAAATCTGAATGTCAAATAAATAAGAATAACTGTTTAGTAAAAGAATGTCCCAGATATTGCATCCAACCTTAACTGGGCATCCTGTATAATTTGCTAAATTTGGCAATACTTTTTAGAAGCAGAGAAAATATGCATGACTCAAGTGAAAGAACAATTTGGGATAAACTTTAGTGATGTATGTAACTCAATTTAACCAATGGAAGTTCTCTATATTTCATGGAAGATTTCCTAAATCCCTCTGTGATGGAAGGAAATGCTAAATAAAGACAACCTCGCTTCACTCAGTCAGTTAATGCTAATGTACCACTTAGGAGGACCTATGTCAAGTTTAGACAAATCTGTAATCTGACTGACATAACATGACATGGTTACTGTTGTGCCAAATTTGAGCAGAGAGATGAGAATTGAGATTGCATTTCTGTCTCTCCTTCACAGATCTAAATGGCAAGCTTCTATTCTACCACCAACTTTCCTTCTCTCCTTCTATATTTCTTTTACTATATTAATAATACCCACAGCTGAAATTTTTAAAAATTTTCAACTAAGTTCCCAAGACACTTGTAAATTGAATTTTGTTAAGAACTACAATTATTAATGGTATTTACCTTTCCCCAATGCATTTGCGAAAAGGAACTCATCACTTTAGAACTTCCATTTTGGAGAGGAATGCTTGTTTAAAAGGTTTTCCACTAATATTCCGTAGAATGTTGTCTTGGTGTATAACTCTTATCCATAATACTTAGTTATGATTTTTGGAGCTACAAAAAGTAATGTTTCTCCCTACATGGTATCACTTAAAATAATTCAAGGTATTTATTTTCTGTAACCTCCTAAACTGTACTTCTCTATGGCTCAAAGAGCTCTCTTCAACTCTTTCTAATATTGTAGAAGTTAGAGACACTTTTCCATTTGTACATCCATTTCAGAGTACTGACTCCATGAGGTACAGACTCTGTCTTGGCATTATTTTATCTCTGATACCTAGCAGAGTACCTGATATACTGTGGAGGCTCAAGGAGTATTAGTAACCTACATGAATGAGGCTTGCCTTTCTTGTCTTAGATCAATAAAAGTGAAAAGAAACCTAATTCCATGAGGTCAGTAAGTCACATGATCAGATTTAAATGTCATTCACTCATTTGCTCATTCACTTAACAATTTTTTGGGCATAGAAACTCTCTTTCTGGTAGGGGTCTATCTCCTGGTGAACATGGTAGCAATAAGAGAGACAAGCCTTCTACCTCAAAGAGGTGCTGCTTCTCATCATTAGTACCCTATCAGTCTCTGAATGCAGTCGAAATTCCTAGTTACTGTTTGTCTACTTACTTAAATGCTCTTAGTCAAAAGAAACTATAACTATTTTTTTGATGCTAATTGCTCTTAATCCAGGATTCCACCCACCTTATCCAACCAACTTTCTCTAATTTGTTCATTAGATTTTTGTTTTGTATTTTTTTAACCAAAGTACTTCACTTCATGTTGCTTTTATCCCTAAAGAATATATTTTTGTGAGAAATGTGTCTCAAATCTTAGCCCAGAAAATTACTTTTTGAGTTTGAAATTTTAGCCACAATATTTATATTTTTCCTTTGAAAATATCATCTTTGTCCTCTGTGTTTTTCCACGGAGCTGGAAAAGTATCAAAACCAAAGGAAAAATAAAATAAAATATATTATGTCCTTGCTTTCTTTTTCCCTGTTGCCCCTGTGTTTTCTCTGTTAATCTGAATGTTCCATAGTCAGACATTCCTTTTGTGGATTTATCTGCTCCTTATGCTGCATCATCATGTTAACCTGAAAGTTTATGTCAGACAAATGTGAATTTAAATTTAGGCTCGGTCTCTCCCTGGGCATGTAACATAGGTGGTTGTATAACCTCTATGTCTTTGTCTCTTTATATATGCAAAACAGAGGTTAGTAATATCATTAACAGAATGTAATGTGAAGGTTCAATGAGAAATAGTATAGTAAGTGCCTGCCAGAGTTTCTGGAGTATAGGAGTCATTAAACACCTGCCAAGACTTTCCCCCTTCCTAAGTGCTTTCTATGTTACCCCTCTCCACAATCATGTATTTTAAGCCATTATCAGGGAAAATTTACTCATGGTATAATGTGTTATTCAAGTAGAACTTTTCCTGAGCCCCCCTCCCTAGTCCTCTCCCATCAGAGCTGAGATACACTTGACTCTTAGGAAACTGGAGTGAAAAGTTAATCAAGTGCAATTGTGTCTGGAACAGAGCCTTTCAAGAGATTTCAGTTCATCTTTGATTGTTCATGGTATAGGAGATTTCGATTTGTACAGAATTTGGTGTGAGATAATAGCTTTGTGAGATACTGTGAATTATAATAATATATCTATTTGGTTTTGTTTCTGGCATAGATCTCTGAAAACTCTTATTTCCTAAGTGGTAAGAGGCATAAAGTGTGTTTTGATATCATAATAACCACATTTCTTTCAACCACATTTGAGATTATGTTAATGAAGTGACTTTTGGAAAGCACTTAAGGGTGGAGGTCAGTTGCCAGGGGAACCAACCAGGTGATTAAAAGACTGGAACTTTCAGCCCTAATCCTTCCTCCTCCTGCACCCCCCAATCAGGAAAAAAGAGGATCTGAAAAGTGACTTCAATCACCAATGACCAATGACTTAAACAGTCTTGCTTATGAAAGGAAGCCTCCATAAAAACCCCAAAGTATGGATTCAGAGAGTTTCTTTGTTGGTGAACACATGGAGATGTGAGGAGGGTAGCTCATCCAGACTGGGCATGAAAGCTCTGCATCCCTTCCTACACACTTTGTTCTACATATGTCTTCCATCTGGCTGTTCTTGAGTTGTATCCTTTTATAATAAACTAGTATTCTAGAAAGTAAAATGTTTCCTAAGGTCTATTGGCTGCTGTAGAAAAATAGTTGAACCCCACGGGCAGGTTGTTGGAATCTATGATCTCTAGCTAGTCAGTCAGAAGCACAGGTGACAAGCTGGACTTGGAATAGGAAGGGAGAGGCCTGAGACTTTACACCAGAATACCAAGTTCCATCCCTGAACCTTTCACTTTTAACTTGTAGGACCTAGCACAAGTTACTAAATTTCTGAGACTCGGTTTACTCATGTATAAAACTGGAGTAACACCCATTAAGATTACTGAAATAATTAAACAGGATATTTGCTTTATAAATCTCAGCAAAATAGTAATTTCCCAATGCATCTTGGCCCTTTTTCTTCTCCATGTGCTTATTGAAGGATAAAATGAGGATATGTAAGAAAAAATGCTTAGCAGAATAACAGGCACATGGAATCCACTCACATGTTTGTTCCCTTTCTCTTTGTATCCAAAAGGGGTCAAAGTATAGCATGTAGGTTTTGAGATTTATTTAAAACATGTCTAGCACCCTGAAGAGATCCCAGTTTAGGATTTAAATGATCAGGAGACTGTAGATGAGTTTCATAAAATCTGTCCCCCACTGTACTTTAAAATGCATTGTAAAGCTTAATTCTAACTGTTTCCCAGTGATCATCACCTTATGAGAATATGTACTAATATGTCAAAATTTTTAAAAATATTGCTGTGGTCTAGAAAAATCTCATGATTAAGTGAGTGGGCTAAAATTATTTCAATTAATGAGGTTAGGGAAAGTAATCACAATCCTTAATGCTAGCAATTTTTCTGATCCCATACAGAAACTTCAAGTTAAGTCTGATGATTATACACCATTTATTTACTCATTATTTATGCTACCCAATATGCTGAAAAATAGTTAGAAAAACATGGCATGGCCCAGTCTACTATTCTAGCATATTGGACCCTATAAACATCAATAGCTTGTGATTACTATTAATTATGCGTTGGTTTAACATAGGTTGTCAAAATGCTCATGGTGAAAAAGCTCTTTTCTCAAAACTACTAAAGAAATCACATTTTCTAAAAAAATTTTTCCCCTTCCTGGAGAAAAAAATATAGACATTGATATCAGAAACAAGGGAGGCTTTTGTCATAGTTTACTTTGCACAAAGAAATAATGTCTCTGAAGTGAAATAATTGAAAAAAAAGTTCATTGGATTTATCAAGATAATTGCTTTCTTTTTGGAAATAAGAGAAACATAGCACTAACAGCCATACACATTTTAACTCCATTGACAAAAAAAAAAAAAAATAGCATGCTTCTTGCAACCAGTTAATGGGGATAATCACTGTAAGATAAATAAGATGTCTTTATGAAAGCATCATAAAAAATGGATGACTTTTTTTTTCATAAGACTTGAAAGAATGATTTTGTCTCTGGATTGCATGGCAATGAGCAATGCCATCACAAGTGCTTGGCTGGTTTTCTTGCCCAAGAAAGAAAGAGAGAAATAGAGAGAAAGGTAGATCTGAAATTTTCAGTGCTTATTAATTTCTCAATGTCTTCAACTATAAAATGGGATTCTACTTCAGGTCATACTTTGAGTATCAAATGAGGCAGTTAATACTTCAACATGGTAAACACATAGAATCTGCTATCACCATCAGCACCATATGTTAATATGTGCCCATATTCTAGACTGAGTGTTTTTAAATCACAGACTCAAAATTCTTTTTGGTAACCAGGTATAGAAATTGTATCTACAGAATTATTAATAAGTAATTACCTTTCACAATAGAAACTGGTTGATCACACTGCAAAAAGCCACATTTGCAGTCTAGTCTTTAGTGATAAAACAGCTCATAAACCAATAAGCAAAAATAAATGATAATTAGCATAAAAAGATGTTCTACTTTTTACAAAGTGGTTTCATTTACAGTATTTCACTTGATGTTATCAACCAACATGCAAAATCATTAATAATAAAATTTTAATAATAAAATAAAATTATTATTAAATATAATTAACTAATTCAAACTCACAGAGATAATAGATGCCATTATCAATGCATCAATGAGTTGCCTGACTCCTGAACTCCAAATTCCATTTTCAAACACCACTGAAGAAGTATGAAAGGGTTCCCCAATCACTGTTGAATTGTTGAAGTGCTCTGGTTTGCAAAAGTCCTAGAGTCCAGCCCATGTGTAAAAGAGAAGGAAGAAAAGTAGACAAACAGCAGGTGGCTGGTGCAATACTTAGTCAAATAGGGCAATGCTAAGACAAGGTGGAAGGAGGTGATTAACCATATCCTAGATATTTACAAGGTGTCATTCAAACAGTCATCCAGCAATTATGTGAGAAGCTGTGAATCAAAGTCAGGGAATATAATTTTAAAGAGAAATTGTTCCTACCATCAAATTGCTTGCTATCTTGGGAAGAAGACAAATAAACTGGACAATTGAATGTGGTTGTAAACTTAAAGAGACTAGAAATGGACACAAGGCTGACAAGAGCTTAGCTGTTCTGGAACCGAGGATCAAATGAAGACATTGTGTGAGGTCTGAGTGTCCAATGCGGTTCTATTAAGTGGGACTTGTTGCCCAGGGCCTTTTTTTTTTTTTTTTTTTTGAGTAGCAGTTTATTAATTGAAAGAATTTGGTCAGTGCAGAAATCTAAATGTTTTCTAGGAAAGATTTTGATTTTATAAAAACAAATGAAGAGATAAACAAAATCCAAAGAATAAAATATTAAACTCACATACTTTAACACACGTATCTACCTCTCCTCTACCTTTACCATACCTGGTAAAGGTAAAAAGTTTGCACCCTAAAAAATATCCAAGAACATGGAAAGTGCCTAGCAAATAAGGAAAAATAACAAGGGTTTGATCCCTGGCCTCGCCCAGTGGGTTAAGGATCCGGCATTGCTGTGAGCTGTGGTGTACGTCACAGACTCGGCTCAGATCCTGCATTGCTGTGGCTCTGGTGTAGGCTGGTGGCTACAGCTCCAATTAGACCCCTAGCCTGGGAACCTCCATATGCCGCAGGTGCAGCCCTAGAAAACACAAAAAGACAAAAAAAAATGAGCTATATATATTTACACAACCAAAACAAAACTTTTCAAAACACTCACATTAGCACTCATACACAAAAAATGTGAAACACAAGACCAAGACAAAGTAATGTTTTCTAAACAAAATCCCCTGTTAAAGGGCAAATAGATTCAGCAAGCTGTTTTCCAACACATTACAGTTTATCATGAGCCTCCAATATCCAGAGAGATTAAAAGATTCTTCAAAAATTCCATAATCTGAACTTTGGTTCCTGGTCATATCACATACAAGACTGTAGGAACTGTGTGTATTACTTGTCCTACAAGTTAACTGAAGAAAAACACAGGGTAAAGACACATTCATTTGTTCATTCATTCAGTACTTATTGAGCATCTATTCTACACTACTCACTGTGAGAAACCTTGAAGATATGATACATGTAGCCATATTCCAGTGAAGGGAGACAGATAATCAAAGAATTACACATAGAAATAAAAATCAGAAATGTGTTAATAAAAAGGCATGCCACATGTAAAAAACAAAAAGACAGCCTAAGGAATGGGAAAAAACAGTTTCAAATGATGCAGCTGACAAGGGATTAATCTCTAAAATATACAAAAAACTTACACAACTCAACAGCAAAAAACCTAACAACCCAATTGAAAAATAGGTGAAATACCTGAATAGGTATTTTCCCAAAGAAGATATACAGATGGCCAAAAGGCACATGAAAAAATGTTCAACATCACTAATTATTAGAGAAATGCAAATCAAAACTGCAGTGAGGTACCACCTCACACCAGTCAGAATGGCCATCATTAACTAGTCAACAAACAACAAACACTGGAGAGGGTGTGGAGAAAAGGGAACCCTCCTTCGCTGTTGGTGAGAATGTAAATTCATAAAACTACTATGGAAAGCAGTATGGAATTTCCTCAGAAAACTGAATATAGAACTACCGTATGACCAAGGAATCCCATTCCTGCCATCTGTCCAGAGACAACCATGACTTGAATATATCCTGGGCATATATCCAGACAAAACCTTCACTGGAAAAGATACATGTACCCATATGTTCAGCAGCAGCATTATTCTCAATAGCCAAGACATGGAAACAATCTGAATGTCCATCGACAGATGAATGGATTAAGAAGACATCATACACACACACACACACATATATATGACTATATATACGTGGTATATAAATGGAATACTACCCAGCTTTAAAAAAGAACAAAATAATGCCATTTGCAGCAACCAGGGATGGAATTAGACACTCTCAAACTAAGTGAAGTAAGTTAGCAAAAAACAAACACCATATGATATTACTTATACCTGGAATCTAATATATGGCACAAATGAAACTATCTACAGAAAAGAAACAAGCTCATGGACTTGGAGAACAGACTTTTGGTGGCCAAGTGGTGGGGGAGTGGGATAGACTGGGAATTTGTGGTTAGTGGATGCAAACTATTGCACATGGAGTGGATGAGCAATGAGATCCTACTGTATAGCACAGGGAACTATATCCAGTTACTTGTGATGGAACATAACGGAGGATAATGCAAGAAAAGGAATGTACATATATGTATGACTGGGTCACTTTGCTGTGACAGAAATTGACAGAACATTGTAAGTCAACTATTATAGAAAAAAATAAAAATCTTTTTAAAAAAAGGCATGCTACATTGTGCTATGTATGAGATATCAGAAAAATCAGAGCAGCCTCCTTCAAGGATGCAATAAGTAACCGCAATCTGAAGAAATGTTGGAGTTGATGAAAAGTTTGTGAAGGTGAGTGACTTAGCCAGCAAGAGCACCTTCACATTCCAAGGAGTTAGGAAAGGAAGCTTGTGACCAAATCAGGTGCAGAAACTAGGGGTAGGCAAGGGGATATAGATGGTGCAGAGTATCCTAGGCGAAGTTAAGGACTTGCTCTTTTTTCCTTAGAAAAATCAGAAGTCAATAAAGCTTTAGTGTAAGAGAAATGACGTGATCAGATTTGCTTTGCAAAAACAAAACAAAACAAAACAACCTGGTTGCCAAGGGCAGGAGGGAGGGAGTTATGACTGTGCTAATTTTGGCCTCAGCCACATTGTTTGTCTGACAGGTTCACTTCCAAATATGAATGATGGACTCTGCTTGAGGGTGAGGAAGTCAATCTCTCCTTCCCATGGGACCACGGCTACAACCCAGGCTAGACAGATGATCCCTAAGTGGTTAAAACCTCTCCTCTATGTCAGGATGTGCTTGGTATCCAGATTAGTGGGTGTGTGGTGTGACAGCGCCATTCTGACCCTCCTGCTGAATGTGTGATATACCTGGCAGCTATGGTCAAAGTTAGTAGCTGCCACCTTCCCCAGCCTAGGAGATGCTATGTATGCCTGACTCTAGACATTTCCATACACATGCCCATGCCAGTGCAGTGGAAGAAAGTGTGCCTTCTCACTCATGTGACCAAACTGCAGCCATGGTTGGAGGGTGGCAATAATTGAGGGACAGGGAGAGGGACCTGGCGTGCCAGGGAGCAGGTAACAGAAACTCCAACACCAGGGAGGTAGAGAGGAAATGGAAGTATCATGCATGAGCCAGAGCCCTAATTCCCTAAAGAATGTTCCATTGTGCCATCAGAATTCACTTACAAAACATAAATTCAAAGATCAAATCATTAAAAATTTCAAGATGACAATCACTAGGCTTCATGTCTTAAGCAGAGGGCCGTTCTGAGCACCGGGTGCTGAGCACTGCACCTGTGTCACACACTCATGAAGCCACCTCTGCTAACCTGGGGAAAAAAGTGTTCTAAGCCCTAAGTAATAGCGGTACCAGGATTTTCTTAAATGGTGAGTATTCTACATGTACTGTGGTTTCTGAATGATCACTGCTTGATTTAGTCAACTTGACCTATAAAAGTCCAATTGATGATAATTATATGGGTTGTCATTAAAATTTGGGGTATGTTTTCAAAAATACTCCTGAGTCAAAGGAAGGAAATATTCATTAAATACCTAATAAATAATAGCTACGGTTATAGGTAAATTAATATTATTTATAATTTCTCTTCTGAAGTATTTTCCCAATTAATTATTAATTCATTGGCTCTTGAGTTTACAAAAAAAATAAACATTGAGTATCTACTTCATTTCAGACACTGTGGTAGTAGTCTGTCCTTGCAGACAATGTGCTGGGTATATAATTTCATTTAATCCTCACAACTTGCAAAGTCAGTAATTTTATCTCCATTTTTTTTTTGTTAGTGTTTGCTGCTTAAATAACTTGCCCCAGTTCTCACAATAAATATCAGAAATAGGGCTTCAATTTGTGTCTCCATGACTCTGAGCTGTAAACTTTCCATCTTAGAGAATGCCATTTTTTTTTTTTTCTGGCCGCTCCCATGGCATGCAGAGGTTCCTGGGCCAGGATCAAATCCAAGTGACAACAGTAACAATGCCAAGTCCTTTTCTGCTATGCCAAAAGGGAACTCCAGTGCTGTTTTTATTTAAAAACAAAACAAAACAAAACAAAAAAAGATTCTTCTCTATTCCATTCTCTGTAATTCTAATCCAGGGTGTTCCTTAATTCTTTGCAAACCCTGCCACTGTGTGCTGATTTACCAGCTTTGATGCAGCACATTAGTATGGCAAGCAGTCAGGATGAGACGGGAGATAGCTGGGTCCCAGGCTAGACAGCTGTAATTTGTTCCCTGTGGACAGATACTTCAAGATGAGATTATGATAGTAGCAAGCAGATGCTGGGTCCCACTTGAATAAAAGATAGAGACCACCTTTTTCTCATTCTTGAGGTCAAGAAGACCTCTGGAACTACACACTCAGAGATGTTTCTCATGGGTCAGGGAAGGGAGGGACATCAGGCCATAGTACATACTGTTAACTTCCCAGAAACCCTTGCACTAGAATCCATATTGGCTAAAAAATGTGCACACACATGGGGGAGGGCCCTGGGTCAGGCCAAAGACAGACAAAGCAATAGGACTGGCTGGAAGAAGCCCAGAAGGACTGCCCCATACAAGTGATTTAAAGGGCTGCTAAAACACACATCACTCTCTTCCTCTCTGGCTGTCTCTCTGCCCAACCCCCACTGGAGCCTGCCTGTGCTTTCTTCACACCTATCTTCTCTCTTCTCTCTTAATAAACACTGACCTGCCTCACTACCCTCAGTCTCTTTGCTGAATTCTTTCTCCAAGGGTCAAGTACTGGGTACCTACATCAAGTGGTTAGGGTTCAGCATTCTCACCCCATAGCTACCTAAGAACAAGGTTAGGGAGATGGGCCTCCACCCTGATTGGTGTTTGGCTCATTCAGGGATGTCTCTCTGACTGAACTGGTTACCTCGATGGCTTTCAATGACTTGCATTTTATCTGTTGTTGTTAGGACTTTTCATCATATTCATCTCTCAGTCTAAATTAGCTGTTCCTTTTGCTGATTTAGTTTACCTATCACATAGATGATCTTACTTTAACATAGATGTTGATAAATGTCTTTAGTACTTCCCCCACCCTAGAATAAAAGTAAAGCTAGGAGAATGTGTGCAAGAGAAGGAAATGAGTGTTTAATAAACAATTCTACCATCTGAAAAACATTCTGTTCTTATCTCGTTTAGTCCTCACAACCACTCTATAAATGGGGTGTCACTATTTCCACTTTATCTGAAAAAACTTAGAGAAAAATGACAAGGCCATAAGATATCTATTTAGTTAACACGTAATAAGCATCTACTTTGTGTCAGGTGTGGTGTTAGTGAACATAGTGGCATATAAAAGAGATACAGCCAATAAGCAACAGATGGGGTATCAAAGCACAGACTCCTTCCAAGATAGAAGGGTGAGTACCACTAATTTTTTAATTTTTGCTATTGCATAGCATGCCGTTACACATATAGTAGATGTGCTATAAAGCGTGAACGGAATGATTAGTATCCAAACTCTGATTATTAAACAAGGAGTGCTTTCTTAGGTTTGCAGAGGATGAGTTCAGACTGAGCTAGCACAGAAAAAACTAACTGAATAGACATCCTAATGTGGAAAGAAAAAAAAAAATCACACCAGCTGCAATTGTCCCTGGATGTCAGTGGCTTCAGCACATTGCTAATGAGAGCTCCATCATCTGTTTGATGGCTGTGTGGTCCCCTTAGTTGTACGTTCTTCTGTGGCCAGAGACTATACCCTTAACCCCAGCCAGCTGTCTCTGCAATTTATTCTGCTGATGATTAGGGAGCCTAAGCCAAAAAGTATGGTTGGCTTCACTTAGAATCACAGATCTTCCACACAGAAAAGGCTTTAGAGACTATTATAGTTCATCCTCATATTGCAGATGAGGAAACAGACAAAGGTTATGGAAGTTTTTCAAAGACAGCCAGTCACGTGGCAGCAGAGCCAAAGTTCAAATATGTATCTCTTCACAGCTGTATAAATCCATACCAGGTATCCAAGCACAAAAGTGGTGTCCTTTTCACTTCTATTACTGTGTAATTTTTTATGATATGCTAAGATTAGACAATGATTTATAATTTCTAAAACTCTTTGATCTCCATAGCAATTTTGGAGTATGGTCAGGAAAGTCACTACTATTTCAATTTTAGAGATGAAGAAAAGTTAGATGACTTCCATTGGGTCAGAAGCATCACTAAAGTCTGGCTAGGGCTCTTCTCACCCTCTGATTTTTTATCTATTGTTTTCTCTTTATACCATGTTCCTTTTGTAGGTAATATTTTTACATCACCACTAAGATGCCAGGAAATTACTTGGAATCTTTTGAACTTTTCTTCCAGATGGCCACTATAGTATAACTGACAGAGAATGAGAAATTAAGAAGAGCTTGGTTCTAAAACTGATTCTACCAATCTCAGAAAAGTCATTTAACTTCTCTTTTTATAATCTTTAAAATTGGGGTAATAATATAACTGCTATATGTAGCCCACAAGAGTGTTGATAGGTTCAAATAAAATAATCTCTATGAATCCTATAAACAGAGTAAGTGCTTCAGGCTCAGGGATCTTTGTAAATGCTCACACTTGAGAGGTTTAAGTAGATGATGGCACATTTTTAATACCGAGTTCTTCTGTGAGAATTTCCATATATCTTTTTTTCTCCAATAATTTCTTTACTGGTCTAGACTTAAATGTTTTCAATGTATTTAATTTCTTGTTAGAAAAATATGTGAGACAAAATTTAATTCTGATTGCCAGTTATAATTATGTACAAATATGAAATAACTATAATGTCACTGCAACACAAGAAAAGAAAATAAAGTTTTTAAAAAGTTTTAATAATGTTGTTTTAAATTTATTCCTTTCAAATAGTCAAATGGTTTAAATAATGTGGCAGAGGAAAAGGAGTAAGTGAATCTCCTTTTTGTCATGTGACATGTGACAATGAAAATAAGTCAAAAAGTGATCCATCTAATGTTTATAATTGCTACTCACTGACTGTTGTAAATAATGTGCTAAATTCCTTGATGATGTCCAACCTAACTGTTAGATGAACAGATATTAAGACTTCCATTAAGAAGCCAACACTTTAATTATGCATAAAATATATACAAATTCATTCAAAATAGAATCAGAAAGTATTCATTTATTTGTCCAGCCAGCAAAGACTTGAGGATCTACTGTTTGCCAACAATTGTGCTTGTCCATAAGGCGACTCTAAAGAGGAAAATAAGCAAAGTAAGAGATATTTACCGAGTAGAGTGATGTGAGTTAGAGCAGGAGTATGGCATTTGCTGAACAAAGGGTAGGTTGACTCAATGTGCTTGTGAGAGACAGGGAAGATTTTACAAATAGGAGACATATGAGCTGATATTTGAAGAATAACTATTTTCACAAGACAGATAAGAACAAAGGTATTCAAGGACAAAGAAAAAGCATGTGCAGACTCCAGGAAACGTAGAGCAGCATATATAAAACGTCAGTAATTTTTGCTTTAGATGTCTTTCTGGAATCCCCTTCTCAGAATTCTCTTCCCATTTTAATTTATTTGGTGAGGGCATCTTCCTCAACTCCTCCAGCCCCTCAATTTTTTTTTTTTACCCCTTTCTTTTTTTAATTGGAGTATAGTTGATTTAAGATATTGTGTTAGTTTCTGGTGTATAGTAAAGTGATTCAGACGATAGATAGATGACAGGTAGATAGATAGATAGATAGATAGATAGATAGATAGATAGATAGATAGATAGATATTTTCATGTTCTTTTTCATTGTGGTTTATTATAAGATATTGAATATAGTTTCCTGTGCTTTATATAGTAGGACCTTGCTGTTTATCTATTTTATATATAGGTATCTTCATTCTTTGAAACTCATTTCACACATCAATCTTTGAATCCTTAATTTGAACTCAATGTTTTTCCTTTTACTTCAATAGTTCCTTGTCTTTACTTCTATAACTGGTAGCACTGTATCAAATTTACCCGCTTCCTTGTTTGCTCCACTAGTATATTATCATCTCATATGTAGGGATTATCTCTTTCATTTGATGTTCCAATTACCCACCACTGTTCTTGGAACATGGTGACACTTCAAATGTTAATTAAATCACTAGTGAAAAAAATAACTGTACCAATCATTTTTTTTTTCATACATTAGAAGGAAGCATTTTTTAACTTCAAGTTAAAAACTCCATTCTCATACATTTCAAATCTAGGAGGGAATATAGAGTGGGGTTTTTTTTCCCCTTCCGGGGTGCTCTATAGAGCTGTTTTTAACCAACTATAAGCATAACCAGAGAGGGACAAGAAAATATCTTAATGTGCTGTAGTTTTTCAAAATAATTCTTAATGCAAACTGTAACATTTGAAATGGATGAGTAATGGGGTCCTACTGAACAGCACAGGGAACTGTGTGTGATTGGGTCACTTTGCTGTATAGCAGGAATTGAAGAAATACTGTAAATCAACCATAATTAAAAAAATAAAATTACAAACAAAAAGTAATCCGCCTCCTCTCACTTGTTGTGTCCTTTTACCAGTATTACAGATTTCTCCTCCTAACCCCACCTGACAATAATACCATTTTAGTTTAAGAATCATTATTATCTTTAGGTTTTACAGTTACCATGGCAATATGTTTTTTCTCATCTTAATCATTATACATTTCAAAATTGAACAGAATTATTTACGTTAAAGCTGGAGCTATAAAAAAAGGTTTCCATCAATACAAAGGCAGTAATCCTGTCCTTAAAATTTATCATCAAGGGTAAACGTAGCAACACAATGCTTATAAACATCTCCATATCTTTTTCAGAATAAAGTGCTCTTTTATTTCTATCATGCTGAGATCCTCATTCTTTGATATAATAGGAAGACTATAACATCAGGAAGGTTAAGAACCACTGTTCTATAGCAATGCTATAGAGCCTCTTGTGATTAGTACGTGACAACACAGACACACCATCATTTAAGCCCTTAGTTAAATATTTATTGAGTATCTACTATCAAACTTATGTTGAGCACTAAAAGGCAAAAATAATGCAGTTTCAATTCTCCCATGCTCTTTACTCTATTAAAAGACTAAAAAGACATGCAAAATTAGCTTTCATATCAATAAACATTTGACAAGGAATCAATGATGCTACTAGGTCTCTACTGAGTGGGCACCTCCTCTTCTCAGGACTCAATGATGGTGCTTCTCATACATTATCACACGTAATATCTAAAGTTAACTATGGGTTACAGCTTTTCCACTTTATGAAGGAATTAAGGAACTCAAGGGGCCCAAGAAAGTTGTTCTATATGAAGCAACTGATAAGAGCAAAGTGATAATTACATCCAGAGCCCAAACTCCTGCCTGCTTCCAGTTTTTATACATAAAAGTTTTGGAACACAGCCAACGTATTCTTTTATTTATTGCCTCTGATTGCTTTTGCACTAAAACAGATTTGCATAGTTGTGACAGTGACTGCATAGCCAGAAAGGCTTAAATTGTTTACTCTCTGCCATACAAAAAAACTGCTGCATTCTGCCGTGGAGCATTAACCCATGAATAGAGAGACAATTATTTAGCTGGGACTGTTATGCTGCCATGTTTATGTTTAAGCCACTATCAATACTCAAAGTATAAAATCCTGAATCTTTCCTTAAAGGAGTTTACAATTTATCCAACTGGTTAAAAAATTAAAAAAAAAAAAGTATAATAAGATGACCATATAACCATTCTGTATCAACTATTCACCCTCTTTTATCTTCCTAAAGAAAAAATGCTTAACATATAAATTTATTTTTAGTGACCAGGCTACCTTAACAATGAGTGGTCAGAGAAAACTATGGCAGGCAAAGATGGTCACAAATATTTCTCTATTCTTTTTTTTTTTTTCTTCTGTAAGACACCACTAGACTACAATTCACAGCTTTTTTGAAGTATGATGTAGCCATGTGCCTAAACCAATGGGTTGTGAACAAATGTAACATGCATCATTTGGGGACCAAGATTTTCAAGAGGTGTATGTGTTCCCTACGCGCCTCCAACCAAGTTCCCCCATCAGCAAGGCACAAGGATGGCAAGGCCATAGAGGATGTTGAACTCAAAGAAGACAGATCTCTGTAGGAAGGGAAAACCTCCACCTGAGACTGTTGCTTGAACGATTATACATGTTGGGTCTATTTATTTTTGCAGAATATCCTATGCCGAACGATGTTAGAATAAGGACCTTAAAGCTAGGTGCTGTTGTAAAGAAAATATAAACTATGGAGCACTGGAAAGTTACAAGGAAATGTGAATTGGGGCCTGGATAAATAGAGATCCATTTAACCCAGGGGTAAAATGCTTGGTAAAGCTTTTGCCTGCAACTTGAAAGGCAGACCAGATGCTTTTAAGTCTTTAGCTCAAGTGGAGAGAGATGGAAAAAGCCAAAATGCTGGCATGTGTTACCTCTGACTTGCCAAGTTAAGCAAGACATTAAACAAAATAGATGAAGCTCCATCAATAATTAGTTGCTTTGAGAGCATAAATGGAAGGAAATAGAGAATCCAGAAAATGTGGGGCTTTGCAGAGTGGGAAGAGTCCATTGTTTCTGGGCTTTAAAATAGTAGGAAATGAGACTGACAAATACTTTGAGGAATAGGAACCTATCAACAATTTTAAATTGAACACAGGGTTACTTTTTTGGTAAAAATCAAATTAAGAATGAGAGAGGAGTTCCTGTTGTGTTTCAGTGGGTTAAGTACTAAATGTTGTCTCTGTGAGGATGTGAGTTCAAGCCCTGGCCTCGCTCAGTGGGTTAAGGATCCCAAGTTGCTGCAAGCTGTGGTACAGGTCACAGATATACAGCTTGAATCTGGGGTTGCCATGGTTGAGGTGTAGATGCAGCTGCAGATGCAATTCAGCCCCTGGCCTGGGAACTTCCACATGACACAGGTACAAGAAGTGGGATGGACTGGGAATCTGAGGTTAATAGATGCAAATTACAGCCTTTGGAATGGATAAGCATTGAGATCCTGCTCTATTGCACTGGGAACTATTTCTAGTGACTTATGATGGAGCCTGATAATGTGAGGAAAAGAAGGTATATCTGTATGTATGACTGGGTCACCTTGCTGTACAGTAGAAAATTGACAGAACACTGGAAACGAGCTGTAATGGAAAAAAATAAAAATCATTTAAAATAAAACTGCAAGAGGGTGTCACCTCATACCATTCTCATACCAGTCAGAATGGCCATCACCAAAATGTCTATAAATAATAAATTCTGGATACAATGTGGAGAAAAAGGAAGCCTCTTACATTGTTGGCGGGAATGTAAATTGGTGTGGCCACTATGAAGGACAGTGAGGAGGTTCCTTAAAAACAAGGGGAAAGAAAAGAGAAAGAAAAGAAAAATTTAAATTAAAAAAGAGAAACAGAAGATGGATTTATAGAGCTGAGGAAGTAGCAGATAAATACACAAATATGGATCTATGTTTACAAAGGAAATTGGGATTTTTGACTACCTGTTAAGATGAGACTTATGGAAGTCAATGGATTAAAATTTCCTCAAAACTTTTCCAGGAAGTTTATATTGTTCCAAAAGCCCAGAACTGGAAAATAGCCCTTGGGCCTCTAAATATTCACTGAGTACACTTAGCAAAACCCGCTCCAGATCTGCATTGAGGACACCAGACAGGAAAGAACATTCCAGAATTCAGAACCAGGGGACACAGGAATTAGAGAGCACATCCATTTTCTATTAAGGGACTTCCTCAGCTACAGAGTTTTTCACTATACCTATCAGGTAAGATTCCATCATCAATGGCAGAGACCAATGACCCAGTGACTGCTGTGTGGTTTCCACATTCTTCCCATTTTTTTTCTTTTAGGGCCACATCCTGAGCATATGGAAGTTCCCAGGCTAGGGGTTGAACTGGAGCTGCAGCTGCCTGCCAGCCTAGGCCACAGACACAGCAATGCCAGATCTGAGCCACATCCGCAACCTACACCATGTCTCACGGCAACAGTGGATGCTTAACCCACTGAGCAGGGCCAGAGATCAAACCCACATCTTCATGGATACTAGTTGGTTTTGTTACCACTGAGCCACAGTGGGAACTCCCACAGGCTCCCTTTCTACAGAAGAGTTTTTACTGTGGGTGCCCTGCCTTATACCTAGCACTAAATATTGGGCACGTTTGTGTGTGTGTGTTTACAGGTTTCTAGAAGACAAAATCCTGCTCCAAACCTAAACAACAAGTTTGCACTTTACCAAAAGATCCTAGTCTTTAAGATGAATAATTTGATGGGAAAGATGGCTAGGACGGATCCAGCTAGTTTCTGTTTAAGACATGGAGTGGCAATGTCATGGCTTCCCCAAATCCAATTAGCAGAGATATCAACTGCTAAAAAGACCCTGATATAATTTATGTCAATTCCCTCATTTCTACATAAATTCATTTAATGATACACATCCCATGTGCTTTGTGCATTTACTTAACAAATATTAATGGGTTCCTACTATGTTCAAATTCCCGGGAAAGAAGGAAGAAATAAATTACTAATGGATGAAGATCTAAGTGTAAGAAACTGTCCTGGAAATAAATCCACTTCAGAACAACTGCAGATATATCTTTCTTTCAAGCCATACCCCTTTCTGTTTCTTTTTATGCAGTCAGCTTCTCTTCCATATTTTCAAATACTCTAAACTCTTCCCTCCTTCCCCCCTCATTTCCAGATCCAAATTCTTTTTGGGGCTACCTTCCTACTTGTCTTTTGAAAAATATCTAATTTCCTAAAGACTTTAGATGGAAAGTCAGTACTACATTTAAATAATTTTCAGTTGTTGTGCAGTAGTCAGAGGCAAAGATATTGTATTTGCTGATTGATGGGCATAGCAATAAAAACCATTGTGGGCCACTATAGAATTATTTTGTGGTATGCAAATGTAAAGTAGTAAAGATTTTTTAAATAGATTGCAGGAAATTATTCAAAGTTGTTAGACTCCAGATTGTTAAATAGAGCTTAGAAGTGCTTCTACAGGAAAATGATTGATTGATTACATTGCAAACTGCCTTGGCATTCCTTATGCTGTGTGTGTGTGTGTGTGTGTGTGTGTGTGTGTGTTGAAGCTACTTATCTCTCCTACATATAATTCCTCTTAACTAAAGTACTGTTGTTTTTATCAGTAGCAAGTTTTTAATTCAGTGTCACAAGCTACATTTACTATCACAATTATCTTAACTATAAGACACTTCAAATCAGGAGCAGAGAAGGTCAATATCTAAGGCATCTGTTAGGTACTATATGTGGAACTACTGGCAGACCATTAAACAGAATTTTTATAGTTTGATTCTAACAAGAAACAAAAGGAAAATTCTACAGTTATGGCTCTAACTGGTAAATAATGTTGCCATTCTGAAATATCACATTATTTTTGTCATCAGTATATTTTCTTCAGCATTCATTACCTAAAATAGTGGCTCCAGTCTATACAATGAGTATTTCTGGGATAGTTAACACAAATTCAATTACTGAGTTAATGATATCAATATTTTTGGTTGACATTCACAGATTTAAATTTCACCCCAAACAACTGCAAATACTCATAGGAGTCACAGAAGCAAACAAGTAGTGTTAGGAATAGATGATTATCATGTATACATTTAATTGATTAAAATTATAAATTAAGAGACTAAGGATATTCATTTAAACTTTGTTGAATCAAATTTCATTATAGTTTTGAAATGGAGCTATAGCTCTTCATTGACAAATGGGATGGCATTTTCCCATGATGTCTCTTTGAATTTTTGACCTTGAAGAAGTCACTTCACATCACTAGTTATCAGTTTCCTCATCTGTAGAATAAAGAACTTAAATTATACACTCTAAAATAATCTTTTCAGCTCAATGTTAATGCATGACAATGTAGAGGTTTAGTATTTTAAAGTATCAGGTAATAAGTATGCACTCAGAATAATTTTGTAAGCACCTCTGGAATTACAAACAATATATTAATAATGGGGAGAAATAATAGATTATATGGCATCTAAGTTGTCATATTCATGGAGCTTATATTAAAAGGAGTGATGCCATTCTTCTGTGATAAAATGTATCAGATGAACCTGTCCCCTAAAACTATCATGACAAAAGTCAACAAGGGCTTCCCTGTTTATATACCACATTGAGCACATCTGCTATCACAATTATCTTAACTACAAGACACATCAGCTGACATGATACATTATAGGTGCTTGATACATGCTTATGGAAACTATCTAAATCTAAATTATCTAGTTATTCCAGCTTTGAAGTATAAGTGTGGTAAACTGTATATGGCTTTATATACACACATTTGTGATACATGTATATGCTTTTATGTGTGTATGGAAGTAGAGTGCAGTAAGAATGTCCATCATCCTAAAGGAAAAATGTGACTACTTCCTAATTGAAAGAGAATGAGAGAGATTTAATTTTTTTTCAACTTGAAGTTAAACAGTACAGTGTAAGTGAGGTGAGCTTGTTACAGTATAAACTGAAAAGCCACAGTTTAAATCCCACCCTGTTCACATGAGCCTATATGGGTGTGGCCTGAAATAAAGAGCTTAAAATCCCTAAGCCTCAATTACCTCATGAATAAATGAAACTGTAAAGATTATTGTGAAGCTCAAAATGTAAAAATGGTCAAGAAAAATAAATTAATATAAACTATGTTTGAAATTGCAAATAAGTATGGTGAACAGGTAGTTATGAAAGTCAATTAGGAGGCAGAGCAAGATGGCAGAGGAGTAAGAGGTTGCACACACCTTCTCCCACAAACACATCAAAAAAACACTACATGTAAAACAACTCACACAGAACATCAACTGAATGCTGGCAGAAGAACTAAATCTCCAAAAAGGGCAAGAAACTCTTGACATAACTGGGTAGAACAAAAGAAAAAAAGAGAGAGAAAAGGAATCAGGACCGAACTAGCATTCCTGAGAGGGAGTTGTGAAGGCAAAAAGAAACCCACCTCCTGGGAAGCCACCTAACTAACGAAAGATTGGCTGAGCCGGAGGGATCTCAAAGTCACCTAGAAAAGTGTAGCTGCTGGACTGAGAACAGCAAAGCAGAGTGAGAGCTGCACAGATCATCTGAACCACCAGCCCAGACACCACAGCCTGAAATACTCGAGCGGGGGCTGGGCACTGAGACTCAGGCTCCAGAGGTCAGTCATGGGGAGAGAACTGGGGATGGCATGAGAGGCTAAGGAGCAATGTGCCACGGGCTAAGAGGGGAGTACCACGGCAGAAGGAACCCGCGAGAAGGTCTAGACCCACAGGAGAGACAAGGCACCATTGTCCGGGAGGGAGAGGAGGAGGGGCAGGCTGCCATAGGCAACTTCCTGTGCTGGAGCAGGTGCGTGCTGGCACTCTTAGAGGGTGGGGTGGCTCTGCAGAGGCTACTGGTGGCGAGAAGCCTTTTGCTCATTTAAGGGAGATTAGACACTTCTTATGCAGGATAGTGGTGGCCAGGCAGCTATTGTGTGGGCTAAGGGCATAAGGGGGCTAAGTGCAACATGGTGCCTCTTGCATGATCCACAGGTGGCAGGGACACTGCTGCAGTCCTCTCAGAGGCCAGAGGGAAGCATGGCTTGCCACCACTGGGGGCCTGTGACTGTGCTCCACCAGTGTCTCCAGTCACCTTAGGGGTTGGCAAAAAAAGAGAAAAAAGGAGAGCACTGCAACCAAGCACCATACGCTGTTGCTCTCACTCCCCTGGGAAGACACTCATCCTGCAGCTGCCACTGCCAAACACTCTGGGTGACCCCCAAACACTTGGTGACTGTACCTTCCCAAGACTGTACAACCAGGAGCAACTGGTGCAGCACCTCCTGTGGGGGCTAAATGGGACAAGGTGCTTCTTGCGTGGTCTGCAGGTGGCAGGGGCAAACTGCTGCAGTTATCCCTGATTCCAGAAGTGGGCATGGCCCACTGCCATTGGAGATATCTGAACAAAAATCACTTGCAGCCCCATTCACCTAAAGGGCATCACAGAGGAGGGCACTGTGACTGAACACCACCTGTTGGTGCTCTCACACCCCCGGGAACACACTCGCCCTGCTGTTGCCACTGCAAAACATTCCAGGCAGTACCCACATACCTGATCTCTGTCACTTCTCAGGATCTTGCAACTAGGAGCAGCCTTTACAACACCTTGTATGTGGGCTAAGTAAGATGGGTTTATTCATGCATGGTCTACAGGTGGTGGGGGCAAACCACCACAGTTATTACTGACTCTAGAGCTGGTCATGGCCTGCTCCCAATAGGGGTCTCTGAACAGGCACCACCTGCGGTCCCAATCACCTCAGAGGAGGGCACTGCAATCAAACACAAGCTGTTGTTGCTCTCACTCCCCTGGGAACTCACATACTCTGCTGTTGCTACTGCCAAATGCTCTGGTTACCTTGAAGGTCTGCCTAGAGCTTATGACCACCTCACAAGGCCTGCAGCTAGGGTAGCCTATGCCACCTTCCTGCAGGTCTTTTCTGCTATTGAGAGCCCAACGACCAGGCACTGACTGCTGACCCTACCCATTGCCTCCTTCTCCCTGAAAACACACTTTCCTGGGAACAACAGCCTGCTCACATTGAAGAAAGAGACAGGAAATATTCAAACTCCACACCAAAAATAAATAGTAACTCACCCCAAAATACAAAGGGGTATACTTGCGTAGAAGCAGCCTTACAAGACTACAGTTTGGCTTCCCTAAAATCACAGAAAAAGAAAAACACAAGCAAGATGAAGAAGCTCGGAAACCATTCCCAGTTAAAGAAACAGGAGAATTCACCTAAAGCAGACAACAATGAAACAGACCTCTGCAGTCTGACAGACATTGAGTTCAAAAGGGAGGTATTGGAAATACTGAAGGAATTAAGAGAGAATATGAACAGTAATGCAGATTCCTTTAGAAAGGAACTAGAAAATATAAGGAGCAGCCAAGAAAAACTAGAAAATTCATTTGCAGAGATACAAACTGAGCTAAGGCAATAAAGAGCAGAATGAATAATGTGGAGGAACGAATTAGTGATGTGGAAGATAAAATAATGGAAATCACCCAATCAGGACAGCAGACAAAAAACCAAATAAAAAACATGAAAGCAATATAAGAGACCTACGGGATATTATAAAGTGGGCCAATCTATTCCTAATAGGAATTCCAGAAGGAAAGGAAGAATAAAAGGGGACTGAAAATATATTTGAAGAAATTATGGTTGAAAACTTTCCAAATCTAAAGCATACTGATATCAACATACAGGAAGCACAGAGGGCCCAAAACAAGCTGAACCCAAATAGGCCCACACTAAGACATGTTATAATTAAAATAAGTTAAAGATAAAGAGAGGATCTAAAGGCAGCAAGAGAAAAGCAAAGCATTAATTATAAGGGAACTCCCATAAGACTATCAGCTGATTTCTCTACAGAAACACTACAGGCCAGATGGGAGTGGCAAGATATATCTAAAGTGCTGAAAGGAAAAAATTTGCAACCTAGAATACTCTATCCATCAAGAATATAATTCAAATTAGAAGGGGAAATAAATAATTTCTCCAACAAACAAAAGCTAAAAGAGTAGAGTAATACTCAACACATTATAAAAGAAATACTGAAAGGGCTTCTCTAAATTATAAAAAGAGAGAGAGAGCAAAGAAAAAAAAAAGATGAATTAGGATGGAGAAAACCACAATTGGAAAGCAATCACTTAAATAAGCCAGCATACAGATCTAAACATGAAGATGTTAAAAAAAAAAGACATCAAAATCATACAATGTAGGTAAGAAAAGTAAGACAATATAGATCCTTTTTTTGATTTCAATGATGTGTCTGAGCCTATATGACTATCAGGCAAAAGCAAGCAGATATAGGAAGGGCTTAATGTGCTTAAAAAACAGGACAACCACAAATCAAAACCAAAACATCACATTCACAAAAACTGAAAAGTATTCAAGCATAAAACAAATGGAAACCATCCATCCCCCCCAAAAAAGAAGAAAAGAGAAACATAGAATCGACTGGAAGACAAGGTTGAAAATGGAAATAAATACACATCTATCAATAATCACCTTAAATGTCAATGGACTAAATGCTCCAATCTAACGACACAGAGGAGCACATTAGATAAAAAAGAAAAACCTTCAATCAGCTGCCTACAAGAAACTCACCTTAGAGCAAAGGACACTTATACACTGAACGTGAGGGGATGGGAAAACATACTTCATGCCAATGGACAAGACAGGAAAGCAGGAGTTGCAATACTCATATCAGACAAAATAGACTTTAAAACAAAGGCCACAAAGAAAGACAAAGAAGGACACTATTTAATGGTTAAAGGATCCATTCAAGAAGAGGATATTACAATCGTCAATATATATGTCCCTAATATAGGAGCACCCAGATACCTACAACAAATACTAATAGACATAAAAAGAGAAATCAATGGGAATACAATCATAGTAGGAAACCTTAACACCCCACTCACAACAATGGGCAGACCCTCTAGACAGAAAATCAATAAGGCAACAGAAATCCTAAAGGACACAATAGAACAGTTAGACTTAATCGACATTTTCAGGACATTACATCCAAAAAAATCAGAATACATATTCTTCGCAAGTGCACATGGAACATTTTCAAGAATTGATCACATATTGGGGCATGAAGCTAAGCTAAAGAAATTTAGGAGCATAGAAATTATTTCAGGTATCTTCTCTGACCACAATGGCATGAAACTAGAAATTAACCACAAGAAAAGAAATGAGAAAAAAACTTATTACCTGGAGACTAAACAACATGCTACTAAAAAACCAATGGGTCAATGAGGAAATCAAGAAGGAAATTAAAGAAAACCTCGAGACAAACGATAATGAAGATAATCCACTCAAAATCTTCGCAAAAGCAGTGCTCAGAGGGGAATTCATAGCAATACAGGCCTTCCTCAAAAAAGAAGAAAAATCTCAAATCAACAACTTAACCCAACACCTAAATGAATTAGAAAAAGAACAAACAAAACCTAAAGTCAGCAGAAGGAAAGAAATCAAAATGGTCAAAGAGGAAGCCAATAAAATAGAGATTAAAAAAACAATAGAAAAAATCAATAAAACCAAGAGCTTGTTCTTTTAAAAGGTAAACAAAATTGACAAACCTCTGGCTAGACTCACCAAGAAGAGGAGAGAAAAAACACAAATAAAATAAGAAATGAAAAAGGAGAAGTCACAACAGATACTACAGAAATACAAAAAACAAAAAACAAAAAAAAAAAACATGAGAGAATACTATGAACAATTATATGCCAACAAATCTGACAACCTAGAAGAAATGGACAACTTTCTAGAGACTTACAGCCTGCCAAAACTGAATCAAGAAGAAATAGATCAACTGAACAGACCGATCACTAGAAATGAAATTGAATATGTCATAAAAATACTCCCTACAAATAAAAGGCCAGGACCAGATGGCTTCACAAGTGAGTTCTACCAAACATACAAAGAGGAGCTTATACCTATTCTCCTTAAACTTTTCCAAAAGGTTGAAAAAGAAGGAACACTCACAAAGACATTCTATGATGTCACCATCATGCTAATACCAAAACCAGACAAAGATATCAACAACAAAGAAAACTATTGGCCAATATCTTTGATGAATATAGATGCAAAAATTCTCAACAAAATTTTAGCCATCGGAAGCAACAACATATAAAAAAGATCATACACCACGACCAGGTGGGATTCATCCCAGGTGCACAAGGATGGTTTAACGTATGCAAATCAATCAATGTCATACACCACATTAACAAAAGAAAAGTTAAAAACTTATGATCATCTCAATAGATGCAGAAAAAGCATTTGACAAAGTCCAACATTCATTCATGATGAAAACTCTTACCAAAGTGGGTACAGAAGGAACATTCCTTAACATAATAAAAGCCATTTATGACAATCCCACAGCAAATGTAAAACTCAATGGAAAAAAGCTAAAAGCCTTCCCACTAAAATCTGGAGCAAGACAAGGATACACACTCTCACCACTGTTATTCATCAGACAAACAAAAGAAATAAAAGGCATCCAAATAGGAAGAGAAGAGGTAAAACTTTCACTGTAAGCAGATGACATGATACTATACATAGAAAACCCTAAGGACTCAACCCAAAAACTACTTGAACTGATCAACAAATTCAGCAAAGCAGCAGGATATAAGATTAACATTCAGAAATCAGTCACATTTCTGTATACTAACAATGAAATATTAGAAAAGGAATTCAAAAATACAATACTTTCTAAAATTGCACCCCCAAAAAATCAAATACTTGGGCGAAAGAGGAGGTGAAAGACTTACATGCCCAGAATAATAAAACATTAATCAAGGAAATTAAAGAGGATGTAAAGAAATGGAAAGATATTCCATGCTCCTGGGTTGGAAAAATTAATATTGGAAAAATGGCCATACTGCCCAAAGCAATCTACAGATTCAATGCAGTACCTATCAAACTACCCATGACATTTTTCACAGAACTTGAACAAACAATCCAAACATTTATATGGAACCACAAAAGACCCACAATTGCCAAAGCAATTCTGAGGAACAAAAACCAAGTAGGAGGCATAACTCTCCCAGACTTCAGGCACTATTACAAAGCCACAGTCATCAAGACAGTGTGGTACTGGTACCAAAATAGACAGACAGACCAATGGAACAGAATAGAGAACCCAGACGCCTACGGTCAATTCATCTTTGACAAAGGAGGCAAGAACATAAAATGGGAAAAAGACCGTCTTTTCAGCAAGCATTGCTGGTAAACCTGGACAGGTGCATGCAAATCAGTGAAACTAGAACACACCCTCACACCATGCACCAAAATAAACTCAAAACTGCTGAAAGACTTAAATATAAGACAAGACACCGTCAAACTCCTGGAAGAGGACAGATGCAAAACATTCTCTGACACCAGCCTTACAAATGTGTTCTCAGGTCAGTCTCCCAAAGCAACAGAAATAAAAGCAAAAGTAAACCAATGGGACCTATTCAAACTGACAAGCTTTTGCACAGGAAAGGAAACCAAAAAGGAACCAACAAGACAACTTACAGAATGGGAGAAAAGAGTTTCAAATGATGCAACCGACAAGGGCTTAATCTCTAAAATATACAAACAACTTATACACTCAATAGCAAAAAAGTTGACAACCCAATGGAAAAATGGGCAAAAGACCTGAACAGACATTTCTCCAAAGATATACAGATGGCCAACAAGCACATGAAAAAAATGCTCAACATTACTAATTATTAGAGAAATGCAAATCAAAACTACTATGAGGTACCACCTCACACCAGTCAGAATGGCCATCATTAATAAATCCAGAAATAACAAATGCTGGAGGGGGAGTAGAGCAAAAGGGCACCCTCCTGCACTGGCGGTGGGAATGTAAGCTGGTATAACCATTATGGAGATACCTTAGAAATCTATACATAGAACTACCATATGACCCCACAATCCCACTCTTGGGCATATATCCGGACAAAACTCTACTTAAAAAAGACACATGCACCTGCATGTTCATTGCAGTTCTATTCACAATAGCCAAGACATGGAAACAACCCAAATGTCCATCAACAGATGATTGGAGTAGGAAGATGTTGTACATACACACAATGGAATACTACTCAGCCATAAAAAAGAACAAAATAATGCCATTTGCAGAGACATGGATGGAACTAGAGACTCTCATCCTGAATGAAGTAGGTCAGAAAGAGAAAGACAAATACCATAGGATATCACCTCTATCTGGAATCTAATAAATGGCACAAATGAACCTTTCCACAAAAAAGAAAATCATGGACTTGGAGAAAAGACTTGTGGTTACCAAGGGGGAGGGGGAGGGAGTGGGGTGTTTGGGGAGCTTGGGGTTAATAGATACAAACTATTGCCTTTGGAATGGATTAGCAATGAGATCCTGCTGTGAAGCACTGGGAACTATGTCTAGTCACATATAAAGGAGCGTGATAATGTGCAAAAATAGAATGTGTACATATATGTATAACTGGGTCACCATGATGTACAGTAGAAAAAAAATTGTATTGTGGAAATAACTATTAAAAAATAATAATAAAAATAAAAATAAGAAAGTCACAACAGGAATTTAATGCATATGCGTAAGCCACTTCTAATTAACAAATTTATACTTATGTCCATAAATGGATACACACATATCCACATTGTATGCAAATACATATACTCTATATGCCGCCATAAACACACATCAAAGTATTTATGTTTAGAGTTCCCGTCGTGGTGCAGTGGTTAACGAATACAACTAGTAACCATGAGTGTTCGAGTTCGATCCCTGGCCTTGCTCAGTGGGTTAAGGATCCAGCGTTGCTGTGAGCTGTGGTGTAGGTTGCAGACGAGGCTCGGATCCCATGTTGCTGTGGCTCTGGCGTAGGCTGGTGGCTACAGCTCCAATTAGACCCCTAGCCTGGGACCCTCCATATGCCGCGGGAGCGGCCCTCGAAAAGACAAAAAGACAAAAAAAAATGAAAATAACAACGTATTTATGTTCATATGTGCAATTATCACTAAGAGAAACTCCTCCCAAAGAAGGAACTCACACAATACTAATTTATCTGCCATATAATTCTTTATTTAATAAGGTCAACTACCATTCAGTAAGGTTTTCTGCTTTGGTCAGATGTGCAAACAAGTAAATCTTAGATAAAATACGAAATGTTTTAAATCTCTTCATTAGCAATGGCACTGGCCTCATACATGCCTGAGTCAGGAAGGACTCAAGCTGCCCTCCAAGAGGAGGTGCCTCACCCCCAACTCCTGCTGGTCTGATACCAACCTACTTCCTCATTTTCATTCGTGATACAGGCAGAGTTCTGCTCTGACAAGATATTTCCTTTACCTTTCAATACACTGGCTCTACTATTTTCAGACCTATCGTACTATAACCAGGCTTCATTTACCCAACTTTTATGGGATAATTGCTTCTACTTAATTATGTCACACAAAACTTTGTGGCCTAAGGCAGAGCATACAAAGTAATAATCAGTAGCATTTGTTCTTTGCTCAGAGTGCTTTCTAGTTAATATTTCATTCAATATCATAAGAACCCTTCCAGTGGGGCAGGAACTATTATTTCTATTTAATAGATGAGGGGATTGAAGCTCAGAATGGGTCAAATTACCCAATGTAATGTTTAGATAATTTGGTAAAGCCAAAATCTCCAGAGAGCCAAGAGATTAACCGTTCTACTAAGAGAACCATCTTGATTCATCTATCAATCTAAGCTTTAATTTCGTTTTCACCTGCAGTACTCTTGCCAGGGTTAATGGATAACTCAGCTAGGTCAAGGACTCAGAACAAAGTCAGGATGTAGTAGAAACTGTACGACATTGAGGAACACCATAATATTAATTGTAGTAATAACAAGAGCCATAGTACTATCAACAGCAAGGTTATAGCAGAAGCAGTAGTAACACAGCAGTAGTAGTGAGAAGAAGCCCATGAAGGCTGTTAGAGTCTCACCAATTGTCTGCTGTCCTACACATCTCATCTGTAAGTTATCAAATGAAGAACAAAGATGTAAGTAATTCTGACTAAAGATATGTAATTACCTATTTAAAATAAAGCACTGGAATTGTCTGCATAAAAGGAAAGATAATTTAAACAATTCTTCACGTCTCTTTCTGCCTTAGGCATTTAGTGTGATCCCATTAATGGGAGGAAAAAATAAAATCTCTTTCTAGGGATTATATCCCCATCTGAAAGCTCTTTCTAGTACCAATTTCAATGTTTCATATAATCTTTTGATTTAATAATGTCTTGAATATCTACGTGACATGTGTTCAGAGCAAAGCCTGGATCCGTATGGGGAACAGGACGTTTCTAATGTTTTTTTGTGAAATAAAGCTTTCAGTAGTAACAGCTGTGAGCTCTTCAGTGGTACAGTCCAGGTCATGTTTATACCTTTATATCCTGAGCACCAGGAGAGAAGCACATGACTACTGAACTCATTATCAATGTTCCCAGCCCTCGCTCTACTCCTACGATGTTTTTTGAATAGTTTGTTTGTCCAGCATCAGAAGATGCCATGACACCAGTGAAAGACAAAACGGATGTATTTCTGAGGTCAGTGTCCTTATGAAAAGGCTGTCATCTGCTTTTTAAGGTCAAATAAGAGTTAAAATGCCTATTTGCTGAGTGTGAAATAAATAGAAGCCGTCTAAAATTAGAGTGGTATTTAAATTCTGACCCCATCACTCTGTAGCCATGTAACCCTTATCCAGTTAGTTTAGTTTTCCTTCCTAGCCTTAGTGTTTTTGTTTTTTTTTTATCTGCCAAACAGGCATGATACTATCTATTTTTCTTGATGGTTATGTCAATTAAATATGTTGGGAGCAAAGCTCTTAGAATGCTGCCTCACACATAGTGGACACTCAGGGAACTAGTTCCCTTCTACTTTGCCCATCTTCCCACTTCCCAGGGGTACATGCTGAAAATTTCCTCTCAACCAAAGAGCAACAACAACAACAACAACAACAACAGATAATACATACACAGTCCTCATGTGCCAGGCACTTTTCTATGCAATCCATTCAAATCTTACCTCAAGCAGATAAGGTCATTTAGGCAAAAGATTTGAGTAAATTTCCCCAAAACACACAGATAGCAAATGACAGGTTAGTCCTGTGCAATCTAGCTACAGACACTACACTTTTGTATGTTAGTATGGAAATGTTGCTCCAGACATATGCCTTGTGCCAGGGCCTGTAAAGAGTGAGAAACACAACAATGGGAACATAGTGAATGTGAGCTTTGTCTACTGACCAGCTCTACAGTTTCTTTAATAGGCCCCTCTTCCGCTGTACATGCCCTGTTAGCAACAGAGAAAGGCCCTGCTGAGGTCTTTTACCCAATGAAGGATGAAATGAACTAAATGGCCTTCGGTGTCCTTTGCTATTCCTAGCAGGTCTTGCTCCCAATTTCTTTCTCTGCCTCTTCCCAAATTTGAACATGCACTTCTGCAAGCCATTCTAGCCTAAGCATTTTTCCTTTGAAGAATTGTTTGGGATCACATTTCCAGCTTGAACTTTGGCCTTATTATTGAGATAGGATGCTGCTTTCTCCTCTTGACTGCCTATCTTTTGACATTGATAGCTGTGGTGAGAGGCATCCTGGCCTGCTTCCCTAATCTCAAAGTACTCAGCCTCATCTTTTAGGTTCAGCATAATCAAAGAATGAACACAAATCAAAGTTTGACCTTTGACTGGGAAAGTATTTAGAATTATATATAGCTGAAAAAAAGCCAAAGTCTTTTGACTTTGATTTCTTCATGGGCTACCCACACAGACGTCTCATTTGTGTTCTTTTGACATAACAAAGACACAGGTATGCATCTGAGAAAGGTGGGAAGGAGTTAAAGGCTGCTGAAACCAGATGATCCTTGCTGGCTATGGTGCATCTTTCTAAACTTCCTTTCTAAACTTGGAGAAAATGAACCCAGGAAGAAGTTTAGATAACTCATTTGAAGTCAAAGAGAACCATGGGTCTGTATGTGCAATTAAGTCAGGAATAATGCCATCTAGTGGACAGCTCCAATTAATTCAAAAGTTGAAATAGTGGCCCCTTTCACTGAGGCAGGCAGAGTTTGATTCCTGTTGAGGGAATGACTGGGCACAGGAGGATCCAGCAAGTGATGAAAAGAAAAAAGCTAGAACTCAGGAGCCCCAGCAAGTTAGGATTCTCCAACTAGAGAAAAGGCAATGGGAAACATATTTGGATTAACAACTAAACAAAGATAAGTCCAGGTCCTAAAGACAATGCAACTGTCTTTGGATAAACAAGCAAAAGATAACTCTGTGTCCTAAAGACAGTGAAACATCAAAAGGTCTTGGAGCTGAGGCTTGGAGACAAAACGCTGTCAGGTGAACCCAATGACACAGGATGCTTGTCTGCTATGGTGGCCAGACTTAGCAAATAAAAATACAAGATGCCTGCTAAATTTGATTTTCATATGAATGTTTTTCAGTATAACTATGTCCCAAACTTTGCATGATTCATACTTGAACTAAAAAAAAAAATTATTTTTCTTTTGTAATTCAAATTTAACTGGCTGCCCTGTGCTTGGACTTTATTCAAAAACCCAATGGATGGTAGTATTTCCATGCAGAAATTCCTTTCCAGTATTTGTTTAAACTAAATTAATACATTTTTTTTCTGAGTCTTTAGAAAAATTACATTAAGGGATTGGAAAAAATAGGGAAAACCATTATAATTCTCCTTTGAGAATTGAAGCATAATAAGTAACATGGCTACATTACAATTTGCAAGAATGCTTTAGCTCTGGTAAAAAACAGGAAATACTGATACTCAGAGTTTAAAGTCCAGGTTAACAGTTCTAGAACCAGGAAAGGAGTACACAGGAAAGAGGCTGCCAGTTGCTATTATAAGTGAGTGTAGTACTGTCTGCTGTTAATAATGGAACTTCATTCAAATAAATCAACTATGAATAACGTTAAATGTACGACATATATGAACAGAGTTCCAAGAAAAAGTCAAACATTTGGAAGCAAAATATGTCATCATATTGACTTCTTCACTACATGATTTTGTGTCATGATTTTATCTATCCAGGTGATTCGAATGCTGGTTTTTTTTGTTTGTTTGTTTTTGTTTGTTTGTTTTTTGGGGGGCCACATCCATGGCATATGGAAGTTCCCAGGCTAGGGGTTGAATGGGAGCTACAGCTGCTGGACTACACCACAACCACAGCAATAGCAACACCAGATCTGAGCCATGCCTACAGCCTACACCACAGCTCATGGCAATGCTGGATCCTTAACCCACTGAGCTAGGCCAGGGATCAACCTCATGGTTCCTAGTCAGATTTGTTAACAGCTGCACCACGATGGGAACTCCACAAATGCTGTATTTTTAATAGTAGCCAATATTGCCTGCTAGTGTCTCCAGTGTTTGCTTGCTTTGTAAATATTACACCCATAATAATGATTAACAAGCCTCCAAGTGGGTTCCCAGTGATCCTCTCCTCTTGGTCTACATACTTTGTATAATCCCCTCCTACAATGTATTGGAGTTGGTCTGTGTGGCCAAGAGAATATGGCAGAAGTGGTGACTTGTCACTTTCGAGACTGACTACAAAAGGCATTTGACTGTTCTTTCTCTCTTGCTTTCTTGCTCTCGCTCTCACCCTCATTCTCTCTTATCACCACTAGCTCTAGGGGAAAGCCATGATATGAACAACCCTAGGAAAGGTCTATGTGGCACCATGTAGACCATAGGCTCCTGATCCAGTTCTCATCAGGTCAGGAAATATGAGAGCCATGAAAGCCTTCCATTTGCTGGTAGTAGAGTCTTTGACAGGTAGTAATTACTACATGGATTAGGAACCTATGGCCTGTATGGCGCTGAGTTCTTCAACTGGAGGTTAAACAAGTCAAATCGGGAGAATGGAGGCAAGGTGCTTAAAAGAGGCAGATAAACTCAAATGAGTTATTGCCTCAGACTCTGAGTCTTTTCATATTTCCACTGAATACACTGTGCTGTCTTTAAATTTCTTAATAATAATTGAATGACATCTGCATTATTGTTTAGACTTTCTTAGCATTTTTAATTTTCATATAATATATCTAGATCTTAGAGTGCTTTTGTATTGACTATCCACATTCCAGGCTTGTCATGGATTCTACAGATCTAAGAGATTCTCCTGATCCCAATGTCATGGAATAAAACTCAAAGGCTTTTAAGTATGAGCCTTGGTTTAAGTCAAGGTACTGATGACCTTTATTAGCTATTCTACTTAATACACATCTGATTCTCAGCCCCTTCTTTTGTTAAATGGGCTAATATCTGCGAACAGAAACACATTTAATAGAACATCTGTGAAACAGTAGAGTCTAATAAAGACAATTTTTGATATTGCTATGTAATTTGGTTATTATATCTACTGCCTCCGTGAAGCTAGGACAACAGATTTTTAAAATGTAGTAATTAAGCTAACATACATAATTTTCACAAACTAAACAAATTTACCCAGTGCCTAGGATAAGAAACAGAACAATTCTATCACCACTGAAGATTGCCCCATCCATGTTCTCTTCCAGTCATAAATCACATCCTCCAAGAGGGTACTCCCTATCATGGTTTCTGATATATTGACTAATTTTGCCTGTTTTTGAAATTTATATCTACTTTCTCAACCCTCAAATGTGTCGGTATGTTACATGACTAATAGAACTTTATACATCTGGGTAAGCCAAGAACTTTGTGATGGGGTTGATGTCTTGGTTGATCACATGAGTCTTTAAAAGCAGAAAAACTTTCCTAGCGACAATGAGGGAGAGACAGAGCAAGAGAAAGACAGAGAGAGAAGGATGGGAGAAAGAGAAATACAGAGAGAGAGAGAGAGAAAAAAAAGGAGAGAGAAAACAGGATGAGAAAGACAGGAAGAAAAACAGAGAGAGAAAAGGAGAGACTGATAGAGGGAGAGAAACATAAAGATACAAAGAGAGAGAGGCAAAGAGTGAAAGACCAAAAGAGACAGAGAGAGAGAATGAGGAAAGAAGGGTAAGAGAATCCAGCATTCCTGGCATTAATATAGAGGAAGAGGCCAGGACATGAGGAAAGCAGAAAGGGTCTAGAAGTTGGGAATGTCTTCAGAAGGTACCCAAACCTGGAGTGTGCAGAAAGGAACATAAGACACCTTTTAGTCCAAAGAGACCTGACTAGGCTTTTGATCTAAAGAACTGTGTTGGAATATCTGTGTTATTTTAAGCCATTAAGTATGTGCTTATTTGTTACAGTAGCAATAGAAAACAAAGAACGGTATATCCTTAATGCTGGAATTGCTGAGTCACAGGATAAGCTTACACTTTTTTGGAAACTGTGAAACAGCTTCCAACGTGGTTTTATCAATTTATACTCCCAAAGAGAGTGCATGAGAATTCTAATTCCTCCATATCCTCAACTTTTGGAAATTTCTTGTCTCTTCCACTCTTTTAGTAAAACCACATATACTGTCATTCTGTTTTTCATTTCTCCAAAAATAAATGAGGTAGAAGATTCTTCATGTTTATGGGGCAAGCGGGCATCCCGTCTCGTGATGTGACTGGCAAGTCTCTCACTTATTTTTCAATGTCTTTTCCTTATTCAATCCTGTAGGATTTTTTAAAAATATTCCAGATATGGGTCACTTTTCAGAAACAGTATCACCAGTATCTTCACATTTTCTGGTCTGTTCATTTTGTCTTCCACTATCTTACTGGTTGATGAAGGCCAAAGATTAATATGTTCTTATCATCTTTGTATAATGTTTAAGGAAAATTTTCTTATTCTAAGATCACAAAGATTTTCACATGCAATTTTTTCCTAAACCCCTTAATTTTTGTCTTTTATATTTAGGTATGCAATCTGTCCTTAAGATAAAAGTTTTAAATCTCCTGTTACAAATGAGAAAGGTCAAATGAGGTATAGAGATTTAAACAGCAAATAGGAAATGAGAACAAATTAAATCTTGGTCTTCTGCTGTGCTTGTCTACAAACACTGCTTTATCTACTGACTTCATGAAATCGTCATGATATTCCAAAATCAAATTGATCTTTCCCTTTCTTAGCCCCATTTCTCAATACCGCTCATGAAGTACACTTTGTAACAACTGTAGATACTGTGTGCATTTGTGCTTGTTGCCTTCCCTGCTGAATTGTTAGCTCCTGTGATCAATGGCTGCTTCATTATTCCTCTTTATGGGTCTCACAGAGGTAGCCCGGCATAAAACTGGTGGTGCTCATTACATGGTTGTTAAAAGAAAGGAAGAGTAAATGTTAATTCCTCAGGTTTACATCTATATTTTGCATGGCAACAATATATATGACTCAAGTCATTTAAAAAACTTGTTACAAATAATATTATTTCGGCATAAAAAATGATTTGAGAAAAAAATCTTAAAGAAAGAGAGGCATTTTTAGATAACCATGAGAAAAGGCATGCTGAAGTTTTATAGTTTTCTGTTCTCAGAGGGTTCATTCTTAGTTACTTGTACTTAAATTAAAAAGCATATCAAGTCAATGGAGCCTGGTATCCTGAACTACATTTTATGTTGTCAGCATCTTTAGTTCTCAATTCCTTTACAGACTCAGGCTGCCTTCAGAGAGTCATTTATGTTGGCTGAAAGTGCCTTCCTATATATACTCTTTCTCATTGGTTCTTTGTCAAGCTCAAAGAACTTGAGCTTAGTGGTGTATTTGCTGTTTTTCCTCTCTAAATTACTTATCCTATAACCCCATAGTTTTCCATCATTTAAAAAATATAGGAGTTCCTATTATGGCTTAGCAGGTAAAGAACACAACACAATGCCCATGAAGATGTCGGTTCGATCCCTGAACTCGCTCAGTGGGTTAAGGTTCTGGCACTGCATGAGCTGAGGAATAGGTCACAGATTGGGCTTATCAGGCATTGCCATAGCTGTGGTGTAGGCCCTGCAGCTGCAGCTCCTATTCAACCCCTCACCTGGGAACTTCCATATGCCCAGGTGTGGCCATAAAAATTAATTAATTCATAAAAATAAAAAAAATGTACTTATAACAGTGTTTTCTGAGTATGTTGTTAATTGTCCATTGTCCGACTTTATTTACTTGTTAAAGTCAATGTGAGAGCTATGCAACATGATCAATCCAGTTTGTCACATGGTCTTGATTCTACTCTGCACTCACACATTCTCGATGTCTTAGGATTTCTACCACAATTGTTCCTCCACTTGGTTAGTGGAAAAAGTAAATGATTTGAAGTGAGGGAGGCCCTGGTTTAAATTCTTTATCAATTACTACTTTGGACAAAGTTCCTTAAACTGTCTTAACCTCTGTTTATTTTTTAAATATGAGATTATCATGAGAACCAAAAAATGTAAATTAATGCAACACACTTAACACAATGTCTGCAAAGCACTACATCCTCAATAAATGCTAATTGCCTCTTCCTTCCTGGGGAAACAAAGTTGAAAGGGAGATAAAGGATCCTGAAGGACATGTCAGAGTGTATATAAGGCTAATAGGGGAGCCAGTTAGAACTCTTGAGAATACTCTGGTGATGGTGAAGGACAAAGATGGCAAAATAAAATCTTTATAGACGAAGAAGCTACTGGTAAGGAGTAAAGAAACGGATTTTTAGAGCAATGGTACACTGGAGAATGCGTGCCCTGCTTAACATGTGCTGAAATTCCAATAATCAGTATTAAAATTCTTTCCTGACCAAACAAAACTTGGGGGCATTAGATTTTCCCTGCTGGCAGAGAAAGTTTTTATCCTCTAGGGTGGAGAATCTATTGGAAACCAGATAAATGAAAACAGATACCTGAATAAACTAGTTATGTTAAAATGTAAATGTCATAAAAAGAATTTCACTGCAAAATACTTGCAAGGTATGAACGAATAAAGATATCTCTTTATATAAAATAATTCATCCAAAATACATCTTTTGTTCAAATTCTGATCCACAAGTCTTAGAGGCACTTAGGTGACTGTAAATATGCACAGAGTTTTGAAAACATTTAAATGTATATATTTAAGTGAACATGTTATAGACAAACCAATTGCTTTTAATTTTGTCATGTGTTTTTTACTGTAAAAGTCATTTGCAGCTTTTCCAATGGTAAATGGATAAATGGGCACATTACCCTACTAACCCCTCAAAACAACAAAGACACCATAACAGATTTGCATGGTGGGTTGGATGGTGCCATTAATTATGAAAGCATTGCTGTTGACCCATAAAAGCAGTTTTAGAGTTGGCCTGAGGGATGAAATCCCGGTCCTGGCTACATAAGGTTATTAAAGACCACATTTTACATACTGAGAGGGCCTGTATTTCTTTGGTTAAAATTCATTTGGGTTCATGGTACTATTTTCTGAAGTTATTCCTGGGCATTATAAAATAACTTCCATCTACCTGGAAGCAATTTGTACAGTTGACTTTGCATATATTATTTATGCTCTTTATAAAACTGCTCAAGATAATCATATTCCTTATAGATGGGGAAATAAATACAGGAACATTAAACAACTTGACAACATTCATAGTTACTATGTGAAAAATGCTCAGGTTGGGGCACGTGCTAGGGTGGTCATAGGAAACCAGCTAGAGTCCTGGGCAGTTTCAATCTGCTGCTTCCACTTTGTTTCAGGAGTGAGCGACTGTGTGTGAGCCCTTCACGAATGAAGTCTAGGTTTTTTACAGCCTGGATGTCAGTTCTACTAGTTTTCAAGTCAGTCAATTGGTCCAGCTCTCCTAGTGTCAACCTCTAGGGCTAGGGTGTCTAATATGCTCATTCCCAAGGGAAGATCTCGGAGCCCACCTTAAAAAAAAAGAAAAAAACCCTCTTCTGTGTCCCTTCCTAGGGGCATAGGTCCCAACCCAATGCCTTCTTTTTCCTTCCTACCTGACTCCATGTGGATCTTCTTTACAGCCTGGATTGTATGAGAGGTTTTCTGAGAGTCTCCAGTTTTTTGTTTTTTTTTTTTCAGTGAGAACAGCTCCACATACAGATGTATTTTTTATACATTTGTTGGGGGTGGTAAGCTTCACATGCCCACACCCCACTATTTTGACTCCTCCCCCAAATCTTATGTTTATCCTTTATAGTTGTGGCAGTGATGTATTTACATGAATGTAGAAAGTGGCAAACATCTTAATTAGTGCACAATTTATAAAGGTATTTTCCTTCTTGACAAGAACCATAGGGAAAAAAGGGGAGGGGATCCAAAATCTCCTTTGTAAACAAATCTTAATATTTTAGTATATAAAATTCCTGGCATGAAATGCATAAAAACCCACTTAATGCTTCATTACAAACTATGATATATTATGGATAATGTTTAAGTGAGGTGTCAAAGCTGTCTTGAAGAAAGACATATAGTCATCGGTGTGCCAGAGCTAGCTCATGCCAGCCCATAAGAGCCAATTTCCATATTTTCAGGAATTTTGTGATACAACTGATAAACACAGCAATCATTAAAAGTTAAATTTTCTACACCTACGGTTAAATAAATTGTTACAAACAAAAGTAATAAGTACTCAAAACTTATGACTTCCAAACTGTTTTACTACATTTTACTCTTATCTATGCTCTTAAAATTATTTACATCCATTGCATCTGTGATCTAGAAATACTATGTAGTGATGTGCTACTGCAAATAGCTGACCAACCCCAACTTTAGTGATGCCACATTGTACCCAGAAAACATTAACAGCATAAGTGTTTACACCGTGGGAAATGAGTCAGCAAATTCTGAAACAAGACTTCCATTCTTACCCACCTTCCCTGGAAATCCAGTTGTTAAAATATTTACCAGCAACCCTTACACATATTAGCTCTTAATGACTTCCTCTTTTCCCCCCCAGACATATCCAAATAATATACTATATTTGGACATCAACCATTTTTCTGTGCCAAGCATCATGGAAAAAATAAAAGAAAATTAATTCAATCTATCCTATATTCATTGATTACTTGATAATATGCTTGATACCATCCAGTGACATTGATGCTGTAGAGGATATAGCATAAACACAGTATAGTTCCTGCCTTTATGGTGAAGACAGAGAGGATGAATATTCAAGTATACACTGCTTTGATATTAAAGATAATGCTTATTTATATAAGAGTTCTTATGTTTAGTGTCTTCATAAACAGTCTCCTTCATTTGATTCTCACAAATAACTGCAGAAAATAAACAAGTAAATTAGTGTTGGTTAAGTCTCACTTAACCAGTGAGAGATTCAAAGCATGCCCAATGTCAGAGATCAAGAACAATGCAGAGATAAAAATAAAATCGAATATCCAACTCCTTAACTATGTGTTCTATACTATCTGTGTTCTCCTTTACTATTAAACATTTTTAAAGGAGGATTTCCAAATTCCATCTACTAGACTCAGGAAAACTATACCTGAGTGCACTGAATTTTCAGGAAAACTTCAAAGGCTTATTATGGCAAACTTAAAATTACTGACCTCTTTTATGAAGTATAATCATACAGTGATTCTCTAGCTCTGGAATCTCTTCCAATTCATAAAGCAACATAATATTACACTTGAGATAGAAGCCAGGACAGGAGGATTGACAGATGACATATCGTGTTGCTACCCCTGAATCTGCCTGTGCTTCAGGTGCCTGAGACATTGATGGATACAAGCAGTCTCCAGTTCAGAATGAAAAGCAATGAAATGAAAAGGATTCTTTCAAAAGACAAGACTACTAAAATAGACAAGATGCATCTAATGGGAGTAGAGGATGGCACAGGCTGTAACAGCATAAAGAGAACTGCAGGAAAAAAAAATAATGCTTGAAAAGTCAAAAACTCAGTTAGATTGATGATTTGAAATTGGAGAGGGAGAATAAGTCACTTGCACAAAATTGAATCAAACTATGTTTTTGTTTTTAAGAGTGTTCAGTAGATTTATGTGGGAGAAGACATACAAAGGTTCAGAGAGGCATGGCTGCAAAGTTAATCTCAGAACAAATCTATCCAAATATATTCCAGATAACTTGGTATAAATTGATTACTGCCACTGTAGTATAAATGCAGCAAATAGAAAATTAATATAAAGGAAAAACAGAGTCAATGTTATTCTCAAAATATTTTAAAAGTGTACCCCTTCCCACCCTTTCCCCTGTGGTAACAATATACTTTTTAATCTTTGTCTCTTTATGCGATCATTATTTAAATCATTAAGATTTCAAAACCAAATTTATGGTTACCAAAGGGAAAACACTGGGGAGAGAGATGGATTGGGAGGTTGGGATTGGCATGTACACGTTACTATACACAAAATTGATCATAATAATAGGTGGGAGAAATCTACTCAATACTCCATGATGGCCTATATGGGAAAAGAATCTGAAAAAGGATGGCTATATTTGTATACATATGACTGAGTCACTTTGCTGGACACCTGAAACTAACACCACATTGTAAATCACCTATACCCCAATAAAATTTATTTTTAAAAAAATGCATTTCAGAAATTAACAACATTGTAAATCAACTATGATAATTTTTAAAAAAAAGAACAGAAAGATAAAAAAATTTAAAAAGGCATTGACTGTAAAATACATTGCAGATTCTAGGTGACTCAGTGCACTGGACATATGTTGCAAATATGTCACCTCATGGCATCAAAGCATTTTTCAAGCTTAAAAAGGGATTGATAACACAGGTCCATTAGTAAAGACGACAAGGTTACTTCATAGACTCCCCAATAGTTATTCCTCATTAGGCAAAACACTTAAATTTCACATTGTTGAGAAGAGGGGGATGCAGTGTAAAAAGGAATGTGAATGAGATATTCTAAAGAAATGATCCCTGTTTGCAGAGTGTCCTTGTTTACTTTGTCTTACTTAGGTCCTTCTTCCAGCTCTGTATTATCACTCTTTTTCCCTTCAGCTTCAAGACAGTTTCATAACCCAAATGGTATACAATCTCATTGAGAATTGCGCCAGGAGTGAGCCAACAGTAAGGTGATTAATGTATAGACTGTCTCAGCAGTGTGAAGGCAGGATGAAATTTTGTTTTGCAGATAGGCAGCAATCTTGCATGGCATGGTGGTAAGGCATGGACTTTGGGATGCGTCTCTGATTCAACCTGTTTCCTCATCTGTAAAAAGGGGCTAATATATGTACCTACTCACAGGCATTTTATGAAGATTAAATAAGTTAATACCTATAAAAAGGCTGTAACTACCAGAATATAGTCAATTGCATATAAATTATACATGTACCTATAATACATAAAATCAGGTATTCATATCAATTATATATATATATGGACAGTCATGTAATTTATAATAACCATTTAAATAAAAACTGGATTTGATCAGATCAATAATTTTGTTTTGGAAATAATAATTAAGAATTTAATGACATTTACCTCATTGTTTTTAGAGATTGATATAATGACCTAGGGGTATAAGAGGCAGCAAGCTTCAAATGAGATTTATGAAAACTTTACAAACAAAGGCACTAGTAATTTTATTATTTATTAGTTATGCATAAAAATTACCTAAAAACTGTGTGACTTAAAAATAAACATTTCTTATCTCACAGTTTCTGTGGGTTAAAGAAATTGAAAATCAACTTGGTTGGGTGTTTCAAAGTCAGAGTCTTTCTAAGGTCACACTAAGATGTCTCCTCACCTATAATCATCTCACCTGAAAGTCTGACTGGTGCTGGGAGCCCACGTGGTGGTTCATACAAAGCTGTTAAATTGGTACAGGGGTTAGTGGGTTTTAATTCCCCTTCATGTGGGCCTCTCCACAGGGCTACTTCAGGATCCTTAGGCCACAAGCTAGCTTCTCCTAGATACAGCAAGTCAAGAGCCCCAAAAGAAACATACAATGCCTTTTAAGACCCAATCTCAAAAGTCACATTGTCACTTCTGTCTTATTCTATCAATCGTATGGGTCAACTCTGATACGTGGAAGGCTACTACACAAGACCATACATAATAGGGAGGGCATTTAGGGGCTGTTTTTCAGAATGGCTATCACAGTAATAAATTATCATCATTGGTCCTGAGGGCTGATTTAGCCATGAGGTGTGCCCATCTGGTCCATTTATACTATAGGACAGTATATTCACTTCTGAAACAAATATTTAATGAAAACCTATGAGTCAAGAAAAATGTAAGAAAAATGTTTAGTTGCACAAATTGAATATAACAAAACACAGGATGCAAGGATGTAGAGAAGTTGGATGCCTTTATAGTAATCCAGGAAAGTTGGTGATGAAAAATAATTGGCAGTGCCAGTAAGATGAGGAGATGTCTGGCTTGTTCTCTCATGACTTATGTTATTTAAGTTTTCTGAAGCCTTTTATTTCACTAACACAGAAAACTTAAGTAGCATAAGTTTCTTTTACAATAAAGTTTGGACTCTCTGCCAAACATGTCTTTCAAGATCTAGTAAATGAGACAAAAACATCTCCAAATTCCCTTTCACCACGCTAACAAGGTATTTCCAAGAGAGGGAGAGGGTAGAGCCAGTAAGATTGAAACTTGGCTGCTAAATGGGCTTGAACTGCAATCCTTTTCCAGCAAAAACTATCATTAGCAGAATTCCAGCTGTAATGCAGCAGGTTAAGGATTCAGCATTGTCTTTGTAGCAGCTCTGATTGTTGCTGAGGTGCAGGTTTGATCCCAGGCTGGCACAGCGGGTTAAGGATCCAGCTTTGCTGCAGCTGCAGTTTGGATTTGATCCCTGGCCCAGGAACTTCCATACGCCACAGGTGCTGCCAAAAAAGAAAAAATTATATGTCATTAGCACATTTCAAATGGGAGGATATTTAATATCACTTCACAATTCCTTTTTTAATTATCTTTTTCCCTCCTCAAAATTCTAATGGAATGATGTGCATTTACATATCTTTAATGATGTTTCAATCATCCATTATAAATATAGGCAATTTGCAACTTTTATTCAACATACTCAGATGTGCACTGTTTATGAATTCCAATGTTTATTAGATAATTGACTAATTAAATCTTGTTTAGAGCTGAATTAGTTAAACATGCCCCATAGACTTCATTTTTATTCCACTTCAATTCTGAAAGTCCTCCACGTTCCTACTGTAAAACTCTGAATTAAAAACCCTTATCCTTTAAGAGCTGTGAATATCCACCATGTTTATAAATGCATTTATCCTATTTGACTAAAGTCCTATAGATAAATACCAACAGTAGAAAAACTCCATAGGATATTTCAAGTCACGTGCGTGTGATCACTTACTGGTTCCTGAGATGACAATGATCTCAGTGCAATTAAATATTTTGTTTTGTTTTTTCCTCCTAGGCCACATCATCAGAAGATTCTGGTCTATCATTGAGAAATTCTTATACTTAAGTTTCTAAACACACACAACATTATGATAATCACTGAGGTTGTGTAAGATATTTAGAAAGATGAGAAAGAAAGACTCTTTGGAGAAATAAGCAAATCTGAAAGTGTTGTGGTTTCTTTGCTTCTGTTTTTACGGTATAGAGCATTCCATATTTCTGTAAGTGTTAATGAGAATTTGTCAAGTTTGGATAACTAATTCCATATTTAAACAGATTTAATTATCTAATACACAGCTGATTTTCTAAATTGTCCACAGTGAATTTGCTAAATAAATGTTACAAATGAACTATATAAGGAATGATTGAAATATTTAACATGCAAATGGAAATACTTTCATATCTTGAGAGAAGAAAAAGTGAAAATGGAAATAATAATAGAATTTCTTAAAGGTTTTCTCCTGAATTTTTGCCTGTGTAACCAAACAGAACCCTATGCAGCCTTCCCAGAATGGACACCCACCTCTGTATTCTGCCTGCCTTTTGTCTGCAGAAAAACTGTAGTCAAATAGTATAAATAATAAGAGAGAAGTGAGAAAACGCAGAAAGAGAACAGTCAAGCAAGCCAAAATAATAATACTTGAGTCCTTAAACAAAGTCAAGGATGTTTAGTTCTTCTCAAGAACTGTAGATAATAGTCTGAGTCATGTCTTTTGAGCTGATTTGCAGATACTAAAACCCCTACCAGGAGGGAAAAGTTAATTGTGTACTGCCCACAAGCACGTAGATTCCAGACCAGCTGGAACCAGAATGTGGGCAATGCTGACTCCGAAGTAGTTCACCACCAACCAATCAGAATAACGTCCACGAGCTGACCATGCCATGCTCCTTTAACACTATAAAACTCCTCACTGCCCACTTCAGGGCAGGGCACAGCTTTGAGGGCACTAGCCTGCTGTGGCCCCCTTTGCCTGGCAAAGCAATAAGGCTATTCTTTTCAATTTCACCCCAAACTCTGTCTCCGTAATTCAATGTGGAGCCTGTGTACAGAGGCCAAGTTTCATCAACATGTGATCAGACTAATGATATTAAGAGACATCGCCAATGACTATCTATCACTTCACACCCGTCTTTTCTTACAGATAGGAGAAATTGCTTTTAGACAGAGAAGACACAGTGTTCTTTAATTTCTGCAGGTAACTTTCAGGATCACATCACAGGTCTATCTGGGGCTTTGAATCCTCCTAAGATTAGGAAAACAGTTACATTTTCAAACAGTATTAGACTCAATTTTTTTTATTTTCTCTTGTATAAATACTATATTCCTCCCAATGATATCAAGCCATAATAAGTCCAGTATTGGAACTTCTTTAGACATATCATCTTCTGGTATTTATATTTGCCAGTAAACTTTGCGAAGAAATTTTTGAAGGACTCCATGTGGAAGGGGATCATGTGAAAAGATAGGTGTATATCTACTTAAGATCATTTTTATGTTAAAATGTGACAAATAATTGTATGAGAAGCCATGGCCCCTTGACAGGCCTTGAGAATAAAACTGAGGGCCTCAACCAGTTTGTAGATTTTTGGTTCTCTTTATTTTTTTAATTTTTTTTTTTGTCTTTTGTCTTTTGTTGTTGTTGTTGTTGCTATTTCTTGGGCCGCTTCCGCGGCATATGGAGGTTCCCAGGCCAGGGGTTGAATCAGAGCTGTAGCCACCGGCCTACGCCAGAGCCACAGCAACGCGGGATCCGAGCCTTGTCTACAACCTACACCATAGCTCTTGGCAATGCCGGATCCTTAACCCACTGAGCAAGGGCAGGGACCGAACCCGCCACCTCATGGTTCCTAGTCGGATTCGTTAACCACTGCGCCACGACGGGAACTCCTGGTTCTCTTTATTTTTATTTTTAATTTCATTCATAATTAATTTTCCAGATACCTATTACCACTGTATGCGGACATCTTATTATTGGAAAGTTTTTGACATTTTATAATGTTTACCACAATGTAAGCAGAATTGCTTTTGTTCATTATCTGTATTATTTATTTATAACAAGATTTTTTTTCCAAATGAGAATTCTTGCTCTGAATCTAGAACTTCAGAAATACATTATTAAATATCCCTTTACAGGGAAGCTTATAAAACTGTAATTGTTTATTTTTAAATAATCCATTTGTATTAATATATTAATAATATCTCCACTGACGTTCAGTGGGTCCATTCTACCCTACTTTGAAATGTATATTTTTCTTTTTTATAATCTATAAAATACTTAATCATTACTCTGCATTAGCCCTTTATGAAAGGTAAACTAAACACATGCCCTAATTTCAGTAAATTCATAGTATAACATGTAAAGATAAGTATAATCTCAAAAGAAAACATAATATATGTTAAGAGGTACATATATAGTCAATGGGAAACCATGAGACCTAATTATGGTTTCCACTTGAGAAGATTAGATAAGAATTCTGGATATGCAGCTTTTGAGATGGAATTTCTTACAAGTACGTGGTTTTGTCAAGCTACATAGGAGGGAAGAGAGCCTTTCAGGCAGAAGGAACATAAATTGTAAATAGACATAAAGGAAGGAAATCACAAACAGAAAAAACAATTACTATACTATAGTTGGATATTGTTAAGCCCTTGAAAAAGCTCACCAGCGTGAATTCAAACTACAATCACTCCTTCCTGTTTTTGTGAACGGAATGGGAACTACTATTTGCAAAACCCTTCATGAAAGATGTCCAGATATTGAGGGAAAAAATATGTAAATATCATAAAATATATATTCATAAATAAATACATTCATATACACATTTGTGAATATATGTATGCAATTACATATATAAATATATAATACATATTTCAAATATAACAATTTATAGTAAATCATTCGTAGTTCATCAAAAGAACTGAGGCAACTAACTCCTAAGTGCTTTTAAGAATCTCTCTGAAACACTAAAGCATTGTAGAACCTCCCTTTGAAACAGATTTAGAGAAAACATACCATCTTTCTTCCCTTTACAAAAAACATCCTATCTCTTTTGGCAAGTTTATTTCTGCCCTGTATATCTATATATGTGTTCATCTATATATTGGTTCCACAAATTTTTCTTAAGCATCTACAATATGTATGGTGCAGTGGTAAATCAGGGATTATTAAACACACACACACACACACACACACACACACACACACACACACACACACAACTGAATACAATATCTACCCCTTTAAAATAGTTTGAAAAGCATCTTGAAGAGAGAAAAGCATGGAAAAATATAGATAAAAGAACTTTTATTCATTTATTTTTTTTCTGGCTGTGCCCACAGCATATGGAAGTATTCAGGCCAGGGATCAAATCCAAGCCAGAGCTGCAACCCAAGCCACTGAAGAAACAATGCTGGATCCTTAACCCACTGTGCCTCAGGGGGAACTCCAGAACTTTTATAGAGTGCTATCCTGAGTGCCTAAGAGAGTTCAATTTAAGAAGCCATTTCTTCTACCCTAGGAAGATTAAAATGAAGTCATGAATGAAAGGTTCTACAGACACTAGTTTTGCAATCACAACCATTGTATATTAATTCAGACTTCAATAAAACATCTACTGAAGCCTATCAAGCATGCATATTCTTTAAGCATTTTTATCATCTTGATTTTTTAAAACTAACATTCTTAAGGTATCTCCACCTTATACTTTTCTTCTTTACCTGTACATCTGACGTGCCTCACAGCCAGAGCACCCACGCAGTAAACTTTCCTAAAGAGATGAACTACTGAATTAACTTGACAAAAATCAGAACTATTTGGACTCATTGAAACTAAATTATTGCTCTCCTTCTAGCCACCATATACCCACCCTGTTGTTATAAGAAAATTAAATGTAAGCCTCTTTCCTCAGGCTAAAACTCCACTTAAAATTCAATGATTTAGTTATAGCTGGGTTCCCACTGATTGCTCAAGCCTCTCCCAGGAAGTTCCAGGATTCTAGATGTCAATTACCATGTCACAGAAAAGCAGGCTAGCATCTGTCTGGTGGAATTCTTAGAAATGCACATTCTTCTCTCTTTGGGAAACAGCATGTTAGAGAGGGAAATTAAGACCATCCTGTAAAAAAAAAAATCCTTTTTCAGTTCTCCTAATCTAATGGCTGTTTGATGTTCTTAGTAAAATGGGTAACCTTGTATTTTCTGACAACTGGTCAACCCTCTAGGAGTCTCTTCCTGGTGCCAATGGTATCTGTATTGTTATAATTTATTAATGTCCAATGAAGTGATGGACAAAGTTATAGGCAGCTCCCAAGTATCACTTATCTACATTTCATAGGCGAGGAAACTGAGATTCAGAGGCTTTGGATGACTAACCTAGCTTAGCCCATGGCAGAGACTAAAAGAGGGGATTCAGCACCAAATTGAGATTTTCACACCAAGACAGTCAGTGCACTGGAGTCTCCTGGCAACTCACAGGGCACACATCTTTTAGTTGTCCCTCCCTTCCTGAGTGGGTTACTGTGAGAAATCCACTTAACCCTGTAGCCTAAGAAAATCAAAGCACCCGGATTTACAATGCAACCATCTGGCCTAGTGTGAAATGTAAACCCTTTGGATTACATGCTCCTTACACTGAATGGAAGCAGATCATGGCACTGGCTTTGTGAGGCAGCTTAGTAGCTGCTATGAATTCTATGTTAGGAAACAGAGTGAAAACTGGGGGTTTCTCAGGTATTTCAGAAAATATTCTCTTTACAGGGAGCTTTAATCCACCTTGTCCACTACTGTAAGGGAAAAAAATTCTGTTCTTTCTCCACATGTGGGACGGTACAAAGGCATTCCACTCAGAGAGAACAGCATGTAAAAAGCTTGGGTGCATGAAAGGCCTTGTCCGTAGATGATGAAAGAGCGGGTTTTCCGTATTGAAACTTGAGGGACTGGTAAAGATCTGGCTGAAAAGGAAGTATGGCCCATTTTGAAAGGTCTTTTCCATCTAAGGGAGGGGTGTGTAACTTAACCTGTGATAAATGTGTATATTCACAGATGGGCATCACAGGTTTTTAAGAGTAGCATTGGCCATATTTTATAGAATTTTAGAGTGGGAGGTAAATTGGAGAGGTGAACTATTTATGGCAGGAATTAGGAAGATGGAAATAAAATCAGGGTTTGGGTATTTTATGGATTAGTATAATTTATATTTCCAACTAGGACTTTATAGCTTGCCAGTTCCAGAAAAGAACTAATAGTGCATTTTTTTTTTCCTTGTCAGAAAAGCATGCCATTAGCAAACTTTGCTAGAAATTTATTTTCCTTTTTACCTCCTGGGAGTCTTTTTATATCTTACCATCTTTCTCTCTTTTCCTGAATGCAGTCAAAAATCAGCATTAAACTTAGGATGTTTCAACATTTATTTATGTCATGAATTTACCCAGGATACTGAACAAACAAATGGACAGTCTTTATCTGTTTGGATGAATCATACCTTGTTAGTAAGGGTCAAATGGTAGGAAATCTTTAATTATATAAGACATATTCATATTTTGGAGATTCATCTCCTCACCTTCTCAAGAATCTCATCCAATATAGACGTTTTCTTGGTTACATAATCAGCATACCTACTTACAGGAAAAATTAAGATTTACACCATGAAATTGGAACATGAATGAAAATCAATTTCTTGAATAATGTTTTAGGAGAATAAAGGTCTATCTCAAGGAAGAAAAAGAGAAACTTAATTCAACAGTCAAACTAGCCATGACATTTTTTTGAAAAAAATAAAGCTTATAGATGGGCTGTCAGTGTTTACTTGAAGACAATGAAACTGCATAATCCTTTATAACAATATAATACTTTTCTTATAACAAACATTTCCTTATACAGAGTCAGTTTTACATGTTTGGTAGTCTCACTGAGAAATTCAATTTTATAACCTCAATTTGCCATGCTGCAAGTTACCACTTAACAACATAACTTATTTATGGAAAATAAAACATTGTTTACTTGTTCTAAGCCCCTATCTTCATATGCCATGTGAGAGTAGTATTATATTGAAATCAGGGCATAGAGGACAAAAGCAGTGACTCTGACCCTGAAGTTCTGGTGGTTCTGAGAATGATACCAACCCAGAGGCACCTTTCACTATTCTCTTCGCACCCTACAATCCAGCCATTACAAACAACACTCCATGATATATCTAATATGGCAATTATTATTCAGCACTGTAATGCAGATTAACTTGTTTATCTCTTCTTTCAGATTAAAAGATCCCTAAGATAGAGAAAGACTTTCTTTTACTTCACCTAGAATTTTACTTCACAATAAATAAATGTATAAATAAGCAACTGACAGATAGGACTGAATGAATGAATAGGTGAATATTAACTTAGAAAATAATCATTCACTTACTCACAAATACAAGTTGATAGGCCATATCAAGCGCCAGCCTTAACCTCATAAACTTTATATTGACTTCCTTTCCCTAATCGATTCATAGGTTCATATCAAAGGGAAGAAATGTGGTTGGTGGAACATGTCCTAACCTCCAGGAAATTGACAAGTTTAAGCTGTTTCTCTTTCTTTGAGATAAATCAGCCTTTAAAAAACTGTTCTAGAGTTTTCCTAAGGATAAATACCAAAGGAAATTTTCTTCCACTTTTTGAAATACATTTATGTCCTTTAATCCCCACAACAATAAATCCTTAGATTTAGATCCTCTTTTAAACTTAAGAAGAAAAGCACTGATATTTTCATTTTTTTAAATAAGAAGTCAGAGGAACTTAAATTCAGAGAAGTGGTAAAACTTGACCTACAGTAGTCTAATTCCTGAGTTTGTGTCCTTTCTTCCATTAGAGCCCTGAGAAACAGAAGGTTTTATCCAAAATAGATCTATGTCTAATGACCGTAGCCTCTGGAAGCCCTGTGATTTGTAATCATCAGAAATAGACCAAAATGATCAACTCATGATGACTCTGAAGAGCACGGCTTTGAACAAAGCCACAAGCTACACACGTGCCCTGTGACCCACCAAGGCAAAACGTAGTCTGTGTCCAGGGAGACAACACATGAGGTTATTATCAGGCACCTACCATGCATCAAATCTCACTCTTACCAACAATGATCTCATCATCATAGGCAAACAGATGGTAGTAAGACATTGTACTTGTCTTCAGAGTTTATAGCCCATTAAGGAAGAGAGATGAGTAAACAAGATAGATTATCATGACTACAAAAATGGAGATCCCACAAGGACCTTTAAAGAGTCCAAAGATTGATGCCAACTGGGGAGATCAGGAAAACTCTGTGAAGAAGACAGTGTATAAACACACGGGGGATGGTAATAAAATGGAGACTCCACTTTATTCAAGTCTCTATCCTGTGAAGCTGTGGGGTTTTTCTGTCCAGCAAATTCCCCCAGCAGGATTAAGCAAAGGATTCAATTTCATTTTAATTGCATTAAATCCCAGAAGACTGGGAAAATTGCAAATTCAGTCCCTGAAGTGAAAAAGACTTTAGCAGTATCAGTCTTCATGCTTAACTGAAGCAGATACAAAACCCACTAATTAGCAGAGGAAAAAAAGAATAATTTAAGATTTTATTTAATTGAAAGCTCATAACTTATAACACAACAATGACTTAATTAGATCATTCTTATATTCATCTCTCTCCCTCATGCTTATAAATTCCATCAAGTTAGCTCACCATACTTAGGGATTTAATCAAGTTCTCTGAACTCATTTTTGTATGTATAACCATTGTTCTACATATTCAAGAAATGAGTTCTACAGATTCTATCTCGAGTAACCACTATAAAGGGAAAAACTGAAGGATAATTACATCAGAGTAAAAGACTGATTTCAAGTTTTGATTGTTATTTTTTCTTCCAAATCTTGCTATCCCCAAACTCTCAACTCTAAGTGGAATTGGAAGTTACTTTAATTCTAATTGGTGTAAAATATGGAGATATCTTCCAACAGAGAAAACATCTCTTTGTCTATAAATACTAGAAATATATTTAGAATTGACTTTAGTGACTCTTTGCATAGAGGATGTGATGAAGGCCTCTGTTCCAAAGAAGAGCCACTTCCCTCTGAAGCTGCACCTATGCAAGTCATCTGATAGTCAATTATTGGTGCTCTCCTGTATATTAGTGTTGATATTTATTATTTTTTACCATGTATTATTGTCATTTTTATGTGTACAAATGAGTAAGTTTGCACGTGTGTGCATGTTGGATTGTGGAAGAACTGATTAAGGAGTCCTTTTAAATTAAAATTTTAAATTAAAACTAAGCTCAAATTGAGCAAGTAAGAACTAGTCTCTTACCAAGTTTGAAATTTATGATACAGTATTGTTGGCCATAATCACTAACTGTGCATTACCTCTAGATCATATTTATCTACAAGTTGCAAGTCTGTACCATTAAATATTTCCCCAATTTACCCATCCTCCAGGCCCTGATAACTACTATCCTATTCTGTTTCCACAAGTTTCATTTTTTTAGATTTGATATAAGCTATGTACAGTTTGCTGTTCTCTGTCTGACTTATCTCACTCAGCATAATGCCCTTGAGTTCTATCCCTGCTGTCACAAAAAGTAGTGTCATTTCCTTTTTCCTCATGACAGAGTAGTACGCCATCAGTTTTATTAGTATATACCACATATTTGTCCACTCATCTGTCAGTGAACACAAGTTTCTTCCATGGCTTGATGGCTGTGAATGGAGCTGCAATGGAAGTGGCAGTGCAGGGAAAAAAAGCAACGACAAAAAACTAAGCTCAAATTATATAATTAACATTATAAAGTAATATAACAGCATATGAGAAAATGTGGAAAGTGGGATATGAAGAATAAGTACTTTCGCCACTCTAGGCCAACTGTAGTTAGGCTATTTTTTTTTGTCTTTTTGCCTTTTTTTTTTTTCCCTAGGGCCACTTCCATGGCATATGGAGATTCCTAGGCTAGGGGTCTAATCAGAGACATAGCCACTGCCTACGCCAGAGCCACAGCAACGCGGGATCCGAGCCACATCTGCAACCTACACCACAGCTCACGGCAATGCCAGATCCTTAACCCAGTGAGCAAGGCCAGGGATCGAACCCACAACCTCATGGTTCCTAGTCAGATTTGTTAACCACTGCGCCACGATGGGAACCCCCATAGTTAGGCTTTCTTAATGTTTATTTTTGCATAGTTACAATAATATTTTTTGAGTATTTTTGTTCCATCATTACTTTGTAACATAGCCATTTGCCCATACTCCTGCAGAATTTTTGTCCTCTTTTCACTCACATACTCTCTTTCCCCACTCCTCTCTTTTTTTCTGTATCTCTTTCCCACATTCTGTCTCTCTCTCTCTCCCTCCTACATCTTCAGGCTTTTCCCTGTCAATCTCCACTTTCAGAGTTCCCTGCTGGTGCAGAGGGTTAAGGATCTGGCATTGTCACTGCAGTGGCTTGGGTCACTCTTGTGGTGTGCATTCGATCCCTGGCCTGGGAATTTTCACATGCCATGGGCATGGCCAAAAAAAAAAAAAGAAATCTCCACTTTCTTCCTGCATTTATTTTTTAGTCTACCACTGTTTGGCTTCGGCCTCACTCCTCTACTGAAATTGTTCTATGCAAGGCCAAAAATGACTTCCAACTTTCCAAATACAATGGATAGTCATCTCTTATTCTTATTTTAGGGATGTAACAGGAAACGGGGTGGGTAGGCAACATGTTATCAGAACTGGGGATGGGGAAGTGGAAGGAATGCATTAGAAATCTTGAGGACATGGTTTAAATGTTCCCAGAGTGCACTTTTGCACTAAGCTTCCTTCTCAGACTGGAATGTTAGCAAGGCAGCAACAGATAAAATGGCCATGTATATACGATAGAAAAATGTTGGCCCATTTTTCATTTTTTGCCTTTTTAGACTTGAAAGCTCAGGACCAATAGTGCTCATGAACCACAGCTTTGCTGTTGTGGCTCGGATTCCAGGTCTCCCCGGTTCAGGTTCTCTTAGCCTGCTATGTGAACGATTACCATAACTTCTCACCAGGATCCCAGCCCCCAACAATGCCCTCACCAATCACACCTCCAGTCACGAGGATGACCTTTCACAGGTGCATATGCTGCATCATAAGACAACATGGCCATAGTGTCACCACTTTAACCCAACTGTGTTTACAGTTTTGTGATGTTTAGCCTTACATAACTGTATTCATATGATATGAAAGAGTTTTGCTCTACCATCTTCATTTTGCCATAGAATAAACAGTTCCACATGCCTCCCAGGAAAAGAGTAGAAAAACTTTTTCACAGAACTTAAACTGAACGAGTATTGTTTCAGTGCTGGCAGAAGCCCTTATTTTAGGAACTCAATAAGTGTGATATAAACAGAATACAAAGAGTAGTCACTAAAAGCAAGTACTATAAAGCCAAGGTGCCAGGATTCAAATCATGCCTCAAACTAAATTGTGACTTTGAATAAGTAATTTGACATTGATACGTCATAATATCTGTATTAGAGAAGATAAGGTAATATTTATATTTATATATGGTTGTTGTGAGGATCAAATAGATTAAATGTAAGTAATGTTTGAATTAAACACATTAAACACATTAAATTAAATGTGCTTAAAACAGTGTCCAACGCATAGTAACACATAGTAATTTAGTTACATATAGCATTATATAACATTATATATGTATAACATTATTACATCTGGAAAGCATGAGGAAAACATATATATATATGTATATATATATATATACACACACACACACACACATACACCTTATATTCTATGGGAGGAAGGTAATGTAGTGTAACAGAAAAATTAAAAAATGAATTTCAGAAAACATATCTAATCTAGTCTAACAATAGTAGTTACCATGTAACTTTGCGCAACTCTCCTTACCTAGCTATATTACAACAACCCATTATATCCTATAAGTCTCATGGATAAGGAAATTAAGGGTCAGAGTCTCTTGACCAGTGTTTCACAAATGAGAAATGAAACAAAGGACTGAAAAATGACCTCCTAAACACTGCTGTCTCTGTAAAATACATGCCATTGAATCACTTGATTCTGAAAATTCTTTGATAAGCACTAATTACATGATACTCTAAATTAATAAGGAGTTCCCACTATGGCACAGTAGGCTGGGAACCCAACTGCAGCTGCCAGGGTTACTGCAGAGCTGTGGGTTTAATCCTCATCTCAATGCAGTGGGTTAAAGGATCCATTATTGCCTCAGCTGTGGACTATGTTGCAGCTGCAGCTCACATTCAATCCCTGGACTGGGAACTTCTGTATGTCACAAGTGCACAAGTGTAATCAATTAACTACAATACCCACTACAACTAGTAAGTGAATATAGTTGTTAAAAGGTATGAAACAGTTAAATGTATTAATTGAGATTAATTATATTTAGTTAGAATGTATTGAGACATTTTTAAACATTTTTAATATAGAAATTCCTGCAAAAGAAATAAAATCACATCTGCTGATTACAAACAGAAAATATTATCATCTCATTCTGTACTGTGAAATTCATTTTTCTTTTTCTTGACACTGCCAAAAACCATAGACATTTAAGGATTGTCCTTTTTTTCTTTATTTCTGCTTGTTTGATTGTGATGGAAAATATATAATTAAAACGTCTTTACTGTCAAGAACTGTATTCAGAAGCTCTGGTAGCAACAATAGATGTCTTTATGTCAAAATTACCTTTATCGAGATATTTCCTCTTTCTTCTTTGATTCAAAAGTATGTTTTACAATAGCAGCAAGATGCCTACATTAAGTCTAAACTTCAGGAAGTACAATTGAATAGCAGAATATGTTCAGTGCCAAAGTTCACAGTTCCTTGAACCTTAAAAAAGGTCACCCTCTCTCGCAGGTTTCAAAAGTCTCTCTTTACTGGGAATATAACAAAGCATTAAAGGTTCCCAAGTCAGGCTCCAGCCTTCAATAACTGGAGGGTGGATATCTTCTCACTCAAAAGAGTGCCCAAAATAGACTAGAAACAAATCAGATGGTCCTGATTAGAAGCTCAATGAGAAAGTGTATAGTTAGTACGTCTCCAGTTATGAATTAAAGATTAAAATAATTCAATAAAAATATTACCATGGTCCAAGGAGAATGAATGGAACTAGAAATAACTTTAGAGTTATTTAAACCAAAATCTTCCATTTTAATCAGGAAATTAAAGTATGGATAGGTTAATAAGGTTAACATCTAATGTTAAGTTTGGGGGAAAGTGGGGACTGGAACTCAAGAGTTGGGACTTTAACTACAGTGTAACTTAATATGTTTTTCATAATATGCCATTTAATGTGTAAGCCTGACAGCATGCCAGCCTATCAGAATTTGTCATTCTATGGATAGCAGAAGTATTATTTTGTTATTAATGAACTAGAATGGAGCATTCATAAACACCTTATGGCATGTGACGTTAAATATTTATGTTCAAGCTAAAACTCAAGCAAAGGAAACTACCAGTGATGCCACAGGGAAAGTGCCATGTCATTGCAGGAAAGGGTTCATTTATTTTCAAACCTAAATATAATCAAAAAGTGATTTTTCTTAGCCTAAGGCTGTGAACATGCCCCTTCTCAGTGCAGGTAGTAAGGATGCAAACACCAGAGAGAGAGAATGGATTCCACATGGGAAACTCAGAGAACTCCGGAGTCAGAGAATGATGGTATCCTGAGTCCCAGCCAAATTCACAGATCGTGTTAAAAGCAAGGCAAAGCCCATGTAAAAACACATGGTATAGTCCGAGAATATCAATATTGTACTTGGAACAAGTGAAGAGTCATAAAAGGTTTCACCATGACCATTTAAAATGCCACTAAGACTCTGATGTAGCAACATGACATCATCAGGAAAAGTCAGATTGAACCAACACAAATATTCCCCTGGCCAAACTCGCTACAGATTATTCTCAGTTCCTTTCATATTAGGAACCTCAGAATAATATCGATATTACTGCTTAGAGCATTAACATTGTCAAGTATGATTAAAATTTCATAGCTATGCATTAATAGGTGCAATTTGGGAGGAGTAGATTTCAAACTTTAGTTTTAGTTAAAAAAACTATTTGTTCTCTTCATAAATACCTGAGTGAGAAATATCCACTTGAGGGAAGAGGGTAAATTGCACCTGTTTGAAATTCAAGATTTCCAAACAGGAATGCAATACAAAGAGTTTAGGTAGGACAGTTCCCTACTATACTTCATAAACACAGACACGCATGCATATCCTCAATTCTATCTGGGATTTTTCTATATTGTTGCAGATTTATGAAATCAAAGATCAAGAGGCAGAGAGCCAACCCCACAATTCAAACCTAGTAGTATGTGACTGCTCAGTCTCTCCTTGACAACTGAAGAAATCTAGTTTTGTTTCCCTTAATGAGTATTCTATGTAATTGATAGTGAGTTCATGGAGCGTTTTGATAGTTACAGGTTTTATTTTAGTTTAGTTTTGTTTAATTTTCTTATAAATGTTAATCATGTGCCATGTTTCTCTTAAGTTCTCTGTTTTCTCTATTTAAACTCCTGCAACTTCTATTTGTATAATACAACCTGATAGAATCTGGTGCAAAACACCATTTAACTAATTTATGGAAGAGGTACATTTCCATATTGTCTTTTCTTTATTATCAAGAATAATAAAAAAATCACTAAAATATTTGATTACATTAAAATTAAATATGAATATATACATATATGCATATTAAATGAAAAATATATGTACATATTGCATATGTGGAATAACTGGGAACTCTATATGTTATAGAAAAAACTAATTATCATAGTGTATGTTCACTCACTTCTAGAGATTAGCGCCAGCTAGAGAAAATAGGGAACCCCAGCTAGAGAAAATAGAAACACTACATCTAAAGTTTATTCTAGTTTTCTGTGGAAGTTTTATTAAAGGTTTAAATCAGGGATTACAAATTGGTTCTCTCTTATATGCCAACTCAATTAATTGTTAGAAGCAATTCTGGGACAGAGTCTGATACGCCATCTGCTCTGAACAGGAAAAGATGTTGTATTTGAAAAAATTATGCCTGGTATGGTTGATGAAAGAGGGTATCAGGCCACATGCCTGATATAGTGGCAATCTAAGGACTTAGAGAATATCACTACATGCTCAGAATTATGTTGTGTAGGACACACAATATCTTGAGAAACACAAATCATAGTGTTCTCATGGACCTTGTATGTAATTTTTTAAAATGTCATATATAAGGAACTAGAACATGTAGTTGCATATATATAGTTGCTTATGATGAAAGAGTGACTTCTATAATGTTAGACATGCTGTAAGAATTCAGTCTTATAAAATTGAAAGCCTATAAGCAATAAATTAGCATGCTGACTGGATTAAAGGTCGCTACTCATGACCTTAATAATGACTATGTCCAAGAGATAAACACTATTACTAACTCTAACAAAAAATAGAAAATAAAACTTTAAGGTTGATATTTTCTGTCTTTCCTCCTCCCTCCCTTCCTTTCTTTTTTGGCTGCCCCACAGGATATGGACTTCTAGGCCAGGGATCAGGTCTGAGTCCACAGTCACAACCCATGTCACAGCTGATCCTCAACCCACTGTGCAGGTCCAGGGATGGAATCTGTGTCCCAGTGCCCCAGAGACGCTGCCAATCCAGTTTCACGTCAGTGGGAACTCCAAGATTGATATTTTAAATGAAAGTTTACATTAACCTCCCAAACTTTCAAATATTTAGTAAAATCTAATGAAAGATGTGCAGGCTCTCTTTAATGAAAATCAAAAATCATGGCTGAGAAAATTTAAATAAGATCCAAATAAAGAATAGTACAATGTTCATGAATTCAGAGACTCTAATTGGAATAATGTCAATTCTTCTCATATTGATCTACAAATTGAGTGCAATCTCCATCAGAAAGCAAGCAGAGGGGTATGTGTGTATGCATGCGTGTAAAACTGACAGATTCTCTTTAATTTTATTATATGGAAAGACAAAACATCAAAATAATCTTGAAGAAGAACAAGACTGAAGAATTTTACTATCATAATTCAGATTTACTATAATTGAGAGAAGAGATCATTGGCACAAGGATAGAAACTTATGGATGCTAGTCAGATTTGTTTCTGCTGAGCCACAACAGGAGCTCCCACAAGGATAGAAATTTAGATCAACGAAAAAGAAGAGAGTTTGTTTGTTGTTGTTGTTGTTGTTTTAAGATCCATACAAAGTCACTTACAACAAAGTGTCACTGTAATTCAGTGAGAAGTAGAGTAACTTATAGAAGATTGCTAGCTCTTTCCTGGATGAATCTCTCTCTTTCTTCTATGCTTACATGTTACGCTGTGTATTTTCTATTATGTTAGTACACAGAAAAATAATTGCGGAAGAATATCTTTCCTTGGTGAGGCTTCAAGGTACAGGTTTCCCAGAATCTCCAAAAGTAAAACATTCCTATGAAATCTTTCTTAAGCTTAAATGGTGTAAAGCAAAAACAAACAAAAACTAACCCCAATTACATGTTTGGTTTTTTTTCCCATAAAAACAAATATCTTCTTTGAATTTCTTTTGGTTAATGAAAACAGGTACTAATGTAGGTTTTCCATAAAAGCAAAGTGACATAAAGCCAATTTTAGAAAAGTGAGGAGGTGAAGTCTTTGGAAGAGGACAACCTGGAAGAGCTATGTCAATACCACCATTAACTACAAAAAGAGTAGGCAGCAATTACTGAAAACTTGTGTGCTGGGATTACAGTGAGTGCTTTACTCACATACTATTAAGTCAACAAACACAATACACTCTTTTTTTCTAGATAAAGAAGCTCTTAAGTAGAAGCAGCGTGACAATTAAGACAGAGTGAGTAAACGACAAAGCAAGAATTCAAACTAAAATCTGTTTCCAAAACCCATTTATTTCTCCCCACTGCATTAAATAACAAGTTGTCCATGTCCCAATTTTTAAAATTGTTTGCTTTAACTAAATAATGGCATGGATTTGAACTGTTTTGAGTATCACTGAGAAAGGCAAAGTTGTTTAAATGTAAAATGCTTACATCAGAGGTGTGATACGTCACTCAGCTTCTCAGGAAGAAATAAGCTATTCTTCATTTGAAAGTCCCTACACCCAGCGGAAGAAACAAAAAGTTAGGACACAGTAAGGATTTTCTACACTGCTTGGGTTTTCTCCATCTTTTCAGCAGTGTCGTGAAGAGGTATCTCCATCAATGGTAACTTCAGAGATTTGGTGTCGTGTTATTTTTACGGTGAGCACAGTAATTGGAAAAAAAAAAAAAAAAAAAAAGCTTGTGAGATCTAGCTTCTTAGTACTTGGCATGTTAATCTTTGAAAAGATAAAGAAGCAACAGGCAGCAGAATAACTCTTAGGTACCTGCGATGCATTTGTTGAAGATAAATTAGTTTACCTAAATTCAATAGTAAATGCAGGGACTGGGTTCATATTACTGTTTCAGTATTCATAACAGAAGAGTAGGTAGTAATTTGAAATTTGATAATATTTTAACAAACTCCATTAACTGTATTCAGTCAGCAAATATCTGTCATGTTAAGAAAGAATCCACCATTAAATGTGGAAAATGTTGGTTAAAACAGTCACTCAGAGTCTCAAAACCCACCAATGGCCCTCCATCTCACTTGGAATGAAGTGCAAATTTGTCAGAAGGTCTACAAAATTCAGCAGTATCTCCACATCATCACACCTTTGATGGAACATCCCTCTCTTATACCTCTTTTACGATGCTCCAGACCATGTACCTTGATCAAGCTCACACCTCAGTCTTCACCTTAACAGTTTTCTCTTCCAGGAATGCTTTTCTTGCAGATGTCAGCATGCCTCACTCTTTCACTTCTTTCAGATCTATACTTTACCAAGGAGCACGTTCCTGCCACATTAGTTAAAATACTCACTTTAAGTAATAAAATGATGACTACCTCATCCTCAGTATTCCTTGAACTCCTTTCCTGCTTAAATTTTTCCCCATCACCCTCGTCACCTCCTATGTACTGTTTATTTATTAGTATTGTAAATATTTCTTTATATAGACCTAGGCCACACATGAGTGAGGTTTGTTATCTGTTTTATTTAAACCTGTGTCACCAACTCCTGGAACCATGGCAAATGCATAGGGAATGCTCAATTCGTATTTTTTTAATAAATGGGTAAAGGAATGAATGGTTGATTGAATTTATGGAAGGTCCTAGGAGAGAGAAAGCTAAGTTAGCACAAGTTATGGAAAGTAACATAATGTCTTTTCTATCAAAGGAAATCTTGGTTACTCCATTTTGCTCCGGTTTCATTTGAAACCGCTTCCTGTGACCCCTCCTCCTATTTCCCTCTTCGCCCAGTAACAATTTGTTCCAAATTAGCCAACTGAGAAGAATGTGCGCCCTGACCTGACCAATGGGAAGGGGACAGGTACATCACCTGCATTAGGGATCAGTAGGGAGGGGAGGGTCTTTTCTTTGTGCATGCTCTTTGAGTACCCGTGCCCTTCTGCAGAAGTAAAGAGCCTTGTTGAGATCTCCCCACATTCATGTGTCTCATTTTCCCACATGGATGATCCAAGCCATCTCCCCAACAGATATGGGGGCTTGTCTGGGATTTGGGGTCCACTGGAGCACGGATTCTTGAGGAGGGGAGACGTTTCCTATGGCCTGTTGTAGTGGCCCTAATTGAGAAGTCCACGCCTGTGAACTTCAAACCCTTGGAGGGTTCTCGATAACATGGGAAATCACATGGTGACCAGGCAAGTTCCATTAATGGACCAAGGTAGGAGAGACCCTTGGTGGTGGGGGAAGGGGGTCAGTAAGCCTCAAAGGGTCTCGGGTGAGACTGGAGGTTTCAGGTGAGACTGGTGATTTTGGGTGAAATTGTAAAATCAGAGCATGACCCTCAACAGGTCTCGGGTGAGACCAGAGATTTCAGGTGAAATCAGAGGGTCAGAACCTGATCCTGGGAAATGGTAAGCAAGTCTTCCTGACCTGTACCTCCACTTTGAGGACTGAATGAGGGAGGGGACGAAATTCCTCCAGACAGCCCTCTAGGATTGATATTAAAGTATCAGGGTAACAATCCATGGACGAAGGACAAAAAGAAGGGAAGCATGATTAAATATTGTTGTTTTGTCTGGACACAGACACCTAGTCTGGCCCATCCATCTTCCAGCCAAAGTTCGGAGAGGACAAGGATTGGGTCTGTCAGCTGATCATTCAGTTTGTCAGGACAAGTTACCAGGATCTCAGGAGGCAACTTATTATGCTCTCTGTTGGTGGCAGGGACTGGTCCCCTCAGAGCATGGGACCAAAAGGGAAATGAGGAGGAAACCCAAGAATTTTCTGGGACCTCCTCCCCTCCGTGGGACCCCCTTGGCTTGCTGCCACGTTACAATCCCCAAAATGGTGCTGGCCCCCCTCCAGCCACAGCCGCCACCTCTGTCACTGCCAGGGAAGCACAGGAGGAGGAGGGGCACAGAGCCCACGACCCAGGAGCAAGGGCACTGCCTCTGCTTGTGGAGTTAACACAGGAGAGGAGGGGTGCTGAGTCCCAACTGCACAGCCACAGGCACACTATGGCTGCTCATGGAGTTAACGTGGTAGGGGGAGGGGGCAGAGCCCCCACACACACACCTAGTGCCAGTGCGCTGCTTCTCGCAGAGTCAGAACAGGAGGGTTAGGCTGCAGGTACAACATGCTGCCTGGCCCATGAGATCAAAGCCCACCACCTCAACAAAACCAAGGGATGTGGCAGGGCCTTATTCCAGACTTAGGGGAGAGTTAACACAATGTCAGGAGTTCCCATCATGGCACAGCAGAAGCAAATCCCACTAGGAACCATAAGGTTGCAGGTTCTATCCCCAGCCTAGCTCAGTGGGTTAAGGAAACGGCATTGCCATGAGATGCGGTGTAGGTGGCAGATATGGTTCAGATCTGGCATTGCTGTGGCAGTGCTGGTGGCTACAGCTCTGATTAGACCCCTAGCCTGGGAACCTCCACATGCCACAAATGCAGCCCTCAAAAGACAAAAGAATATGTTAAAAATAAATAAATAAGAAGATTGGAAAGATAAACCATTAGAGAACTTACTAAGAGAGACATAAAAGTTATATGTAAGAAGGAATGAGGAATGGAATTCTATTTTATCAAGGGAAAAGAAGAGTAAGTCTGTTCTCTAGCTTGTTTTAAATGGAAACAGGGGACAAACTAATGGATACCAGAAAGTGCTGGAAGGTTTGCGGGAAGTAGACATTGAGAGAAGGGTTACAGTGTCAGAACTAAATTTAAAATAAGTTTGAGTAAATTAATTTTAAAATAAGCTGGTACAAAATTGAACTTGGCTTTTCTTTGTTAAGAAAGCAAAGTTTCCTTGGAATGCTAGTTTGATAACAGATTACATAATGTTCTTTTAAGTGATCTTCTATATTTGCTTTTGAGATCTCTTGTAACTTTGATTAAGAAAAAAAAAGTAATCTTCACAGCAACCTATGATTCTATCTGACCAAATTTAAGAAAAATGATTTACTTATAAACACTATCACATTCTAATTAAAGTGTTTTTAACTCAGCTAACTTTAAAATGCTTCATGGGATCCTTGAGGCATTCAAAAAAAAAACTTACATTTACTAGAATTATTTGGAATGTTAAAATACATAGAGAGCATTATCACATGAGTGAAAAACCTCAGATTATATAGATGAATAGATGTTTTTAATATAGATATTCTAGAACTTTTACAGCCCCTGAAATTTGGATATATACTGGTATTATGTTATAATTCTTTTTTTCCCTAGTTATTTCAAATTGTTATATGCCACAACAGTTATCAAGTTTCACTGTCAATTTGCATTGCACTCAGATTTAAAATGTGACTTAAGTCTCTTCTCACTATTAGTTAATGGCTTTACTCTGATACCTTGCAAAAATGTTTCCTCTTCTAGAACTATAGACAACTTTTTAAATAATAAATACAAGTTTCTGATCTCCAGAACTTAATGTTGAGCTGAGTAAGAAATAAAAAAAATTTTTTTAAAGGGAAATTAATGATTTCATAAACAGTTAAACAAAAAAGATTGGTTACACTGGACGGTGTGAACTGGTAAATATGGTTACAACTTTATGGTTTCTACTTAAAATAATACTGGCTTTTAATCTGTGTTTTCCAGCTATAAAGAAATTCTCTCCAACAAGCAATTTGGTAAATTAGACCTTTGTAAGCAGAACTGAAACATTTCTCTCTTCTCTACCTGATTTCTTCATAGAATGGAAACTCTCAGGTTCCCAGAAGCTTTATCAGATAATTAGGAAGGCCATCTCGTATGGAGCCTATAAAAACCTCAAGGTATCTGGGTTTTTAAAAGGGAAGGAATTCGCCAATATCTTTAAGATAAAAATCTTTAAGACAGACCCTTGGCATGACTTTCCTAGCCCTGAGGCACCTTTTAAAAGCTTAGTCTAAGGTTCCCCATAAAGTTCTAACAAAGCCAATTAAAAAAAAACTATATGATTAATTTTATTCACTTAAACCATCAGGCCAAGGTTGTTGACACCAGACTTAATTGGCAAATAAATTAGCCTTGGTTTATTTGATAAAAATGAGAGTAATTTTAGAGAGAAAGAGATGTTTCAATGAAAACTTGCTAAATCTATTAATTTCATTCTCTTAATTGTGGTGTTGCCAAGACTTACTTCCAAGATAGTTCTTTGCTATTATATTGCTGCAAAGTTGAGCTGAACTTCTAAAAGAACAGTCTAAGCTTGTTTCTAAAGTTTACCTCAGTAATCTATTTTTAGATAAAGATCAGATGCCCCAAAACCTGCAACAAGGGGACTATGCATACCAAAAAGAACATAATATAAAAGTATTATTTCCAAGCTTGTAGAGGAAGATTCCAATACCTTACTATGGAGCCAGGAGGAAGTACACAATTTAGGGATTTAAGAGAGGCACTGACAGGTACCCGTCTTCTGGCTCTATCATTTTTTTGAAAAACATATTCATTTATTTGTAAGCATTGGCCGGGGAACGGCTCTAGGGGTCCTCACACAGAAACATGGGGGAAGCCACCAACTGGCAGTCTCCCTTTCCTGCCTCCTGGACCCTGTTGCCAGAGGATGGCTGAGTACATACAGTTGGGTAGCCACCCCTGCCCTATTAAATGAAGGAAACAGAAAACTCACCTTTGGAGGAAGGCTGACTGTGAGTATGAAAAAGGGATATGGGGACACAAATGCCTCATTGAAATGGATGAAATACTCTGTGGACGCACTACACAAAGGCAGCTGTTAACACTTGTGCCACAGGGAGACCAGAGGCCCAAGTGGTTCCCTTTCCTCTGGGATGGTCATCAGACCCACAGGGTCTTGAATGTATAATGGCCCTCTTCCAGGACAAAATGGCTTGAAATATGAGTCCAGTCAGACTTTGTCACTGCTATTCCCTGAGGTCAAAAGTTCTGTGGGTCAGCCCCTGAGAACTGTTCAGCAGCCAAATGAAGACATCAACGTCTCTTCATGTCTAAAATGACCAGAGGCAAAGGTGACTTTCTTAGGCAACCTGACCAGGTGTAGTGAAAGCTGGTCCTACATCACCCCCACAATAAATCCCAGTTCCAAGTGCCCGGGCAGATGTCTGGTGGTATTGTGGGAGTGCACTAATGGGCATCCTCTGTAAAATCAAAGGGACACCTATTCGTTGGTGCAATTGGCCATCCCTTTCACCCTGGCATTTAGGACCCAATCTCAAACTCAGCCAATTCTGAGGAAATAAGACATTGCCCCTCCAGTCAAAGAATTCCCCCCCCAAGTCTATATTGACTCAATAGGTGTCCCAAACAAATTTAAGACAAGAAATCAGGTAGCTGCCGGGTTTAAATCTGCTCTCTTTTGGTGGTCCACCATAAACAAAAATGTCAACTGGATAAACTACTTCTACTACAACCAACAAAGATTCATTAATCACACTAGAGATGCCATTAAAGAAATGGCTAAACAGCTAGGGCCAACTAGTCAAATGGCATGGGAAAATAGACTTGCTTTAGACATGAGGCTGACAGAAAAGGGGAGAGTCTGTGTAATGATTGGTATCCAGTGCTCTACATACATTCTCAACAACACCGCCCCAGACAGCACCATCACCAAGGCCCTATGCAGATTAACGAGCTTAGCAGATGAGCTTTCAAAGAATTCTGGTATTAATGACCCCTTCACAGACCTTTTAGAAAATTAGTTTTAAAAAAAATGGAAGGGACTAAAGGCTTCAATCTTTACCCCTCAAATTGCTGTTGTTAGTGTGAGTATCTTAGTTGCATGTTGTATAATCCTTTGTGCCAGGGGACTTATTCAAAGATTAATAGAAACTGCCCTAACAAAGCAACTGGGACTCCGCCCCCCCACCAAAGCAATATACTCCTGATGGACACAATAGAACATGAGAGCTAAACCATGCTCAAAGAGTTTGAAGAAAAGAATATTTGATTTAAAAAAAATGAAAGGGGGGAATTGCAGAAAGTAACATAATGTCTTTTCTATCAAAGGAAATCTTGGTTACTCCATTTTGCTCCAGTTTTGGCTGAAACACCTTCCTGTGACCTCCCCCCCCCCCCCGGAACAATTTGTTTCAAATTAGTCGACCGAGAAGGAAGTGCACCCTGACCTGACCAATGGGAAGGGGACAGGTACATCACCTGTGTTAGGGATAAATAGGGAGGGTCTTTTCTTCTTTGCACATGCTTTTTGAGTACCTGCGCCCTTCTGCAGAAATAAAGAGCCTTGTCGAGATCTCCCATGTTCATGTGTCTCATTTTCCAACACTGACAATCCAAGCCATCTCCCCAACAAAGTTAGAAGGACCAAAGGCAGAACTAGTTTTGTGTTTGAAGACTAGAAACGGCCAGTGAACATGAGGATGAGGGGTGGAAAATAAGAGCAGGGTGGAAGGAAAGGTCATAAAGTCCTGTGGACTGTGAAAAGCATTTTGCATTTTACTATAGTGCAACAGGAATTCTTTGAAAGTTTGTAAGGAGGAAAGTGATGATGACTAATTTGTATTTTAAAAGCTCACCCTAGCTATTGCATAGAGAGTTAATTAGATGAAGGCAAGAATGGAACCATTGCAAATGACAAGGTGAGAAATGGTGATGACATTTAAGAGCAGGACAATAGCGGAGAGATTCTGGTAAATTGTAGGGAAGACTTTTCATGAGTTCCTGAGGAGCAAGGGACCTAGTTTTGCTGGGCTCAGTTTCTGTTCTGCTCATTTACTCTTTCACAACCTAATAGAAATGGAGGCTTTTGCTAGGCACTGTGAAAAATACAGAGATGAGTTACAATCAATTTTCTTATACAATTGCATTGGCTTAGATTTTAAAAAGCTATTTCCTCCTTGGCAATTCAGGTAAAACTAGAGTAAACTATTACTAGAGAGAAAGAGAATCAACATTCATGGACAACCTAAGTTATATCATGACAGGTACTGTATCTGCTATTTTATTTAATCCTTCTACCAACCCAGAAAAATGAGAAGATATAGTTACAAAGGATGAGCTGATTTTTCCAAGAACAGGCAGATTTGTAGTGGTAGGACATAAATACATACTTTCTGGCTCCAACTACCCTGACTTTTTTCCCCATACCATATTCAATATTGCATACCATAGGCAACACTGCTATGATTTCATAAAGTAACATGCATAATTGTTCACTTTGCCTTATTTGGAAAATACATACACATACAGAAGCACTCACACATTCCTATGTACGGGCTCATGTGCAAAAATAAAAAAATCAATTAAAACAGCATAGCCTTAAAAAGGCATTTTAGATAGTTTGTGAATGTTTTTAAATAAACCAATGCTTTAAGTATAATTTAATGTTCTCAGTTCTTAATTTTTCTCATTATCTAGTTTAACCTCATCTTTGAACTCAGGCATATGTAGAGTATTTCTTTCAATTTATCACAGTTCAAGTTTATATAACTTGACAGTTCAAGTTTAAAATATTTCCTGTGACATGCTTCTAATCGTCTAGATGCCAGAATTAAAACAGCTGTTCTTCTTCTTCAATCCTGTGAGGAAAAATGATTCCAGAACTTTCCCTAAAATTAATAAAAAAGCAGGAGTTCCCACTGTGGCTCAGTGGGTTAAGAACCTGAGGATGCAGGTTCAATATCTGGCCTCGATCAGTGGGTTAAGGAGCCAGCATTGCTACAAGCAATAGCATAGGCTGACAGCTGCAGATCTTATCCAACCCCGAGCTCCAAGCTCCAGAACTTTCATATGCTACAGGCATAGCCCTAAAAAGAAAAAATAAATTAATCACAAAATCAGGGTTTATTTTGCCTTTTAAGAACTCTGGGAGTTCCCGTTACAGCTCAGCAGGTTATAAACCTGACTAGTATCCATGAGGACACAGGTTTGATCCCTGGCCTTGCTCAGTGGGTTATGAACCCTGCATTGCCATGATCTGGCTTGGATCTGGTGTTGCTGTGGCTGTGGTGGGGGCCAGCAGCTGCAGCTCTGATTAAACACTAGCCTGGGAACTTCCATATGCCACAGATGCAGCCATAAAAAGAATTCTTCTCTTGACCTGAGACCAATGACAAATTATTTCCCCCACATGTAAAAATAGTCATCCATTCCTATCTCTTTTGATATCCCTCTAATAAGACTCTCATAAGTAAGAAATCCCTTCCAATAATAAAGCCATGCTATCCATTGAGTTATGTCCCCCCCACATCCTTCCCCCACACAAATATATTGAAGTACCTTAGGATGTGTTTTTACTTGGTAAATAGCCACTGCGGATGTAATTAGTGAAGAAGAAGTTCTGTTGGAGTGGAGCAGACCCCTGATGCAATTTGACATCACTACAGATGTCACATGAAGACAGAGAAACACAAGGAGAATGCAAAGGCTGGAGTTTTACACAACTGCAAAACAACCAAAACCAAAGATTGCCAGTAAATCACTAGGAGCTACATAAAAACAAGGGAGGATTTAAGAGGGCATATACATCAACACAGAGAACAGACTGGAGATTGTCAAGGGGGAGAAGGGAGGGAGTGGGATGGACTGAGAGTTTGGGGTTGATAGATGCAAACTATTATATTTAGAATGGATAAGCAATGAGATCCTATTGTCTAGCACGGGGAACTATATCCAATCTCTTGGGATAGACCATGATGCAACATAATATGTATATATATAATATATACCATAACTGGGTCATTTTGCTGTGCAGCAGAAATTGGCACAACATTGTAAATCAACTATACTTTCATTATTTTAAAATATTAAAAAAATGGCAAGGGGATAGCTATGCTGACACCTTGATTTCAGACTTCTAGACTCAAAAACTGACAGAAAATGGATTTCTGTTATTTTAAGCCACCCAGTTGGTGGTCATTCGTTTCAGCAGCCCTAAGAAACTAATGTGCAATATAAATTTGTATATCTATCATAGATTACACAATTTTTTCATGCCTTGTATTTAACTTCTCAAAGTAATCCTCTGTTAATTTTATCTACTTTAAATATATTGCCATTCCCTTAACCTGGTACTTATCTTTCAGCATCTGCTCAGATTTTTCCTCACTTTATTAAAGTTCGAATGTCTCCTCTCAAAAGAGACCTTCTCTCTCCACCCTATTTAAAATAATGCCTCACATCATTCCTTCCCCTCTCTCTGTTTTATTTTTATACCACTTAAAAATCCCTGACACTACATTTCGAATTTATTTTTCTGTTTCCCCAGATTTGAGTATAGACTCCTCATGGTTAGGAGTTTTGTCTTTTTGCCCATCTCTGTATTTCTAGTATCTGTATCAGCGACTTACATTGTTGGCATCAAAATAAGCTTAGAACGTTAAACTAAACAGTCATCATTTTATAGATGAAGAACTTGTTCTTGGGAACCAATTTAAAATTAGAAAGCACAGATTTTATTCATCCAGTGATGGAAACTGACTATCTGAAAGAAAACACGATCTGATTCTAGCTGACCGGAATGCCAAGAAGGTTGTTGTTTCTAAGCTGCCTTCTTAAAAGATTCCAACTTCTAAATGACTAGTTCTTCAGATTGTTTTATACACACCAGGGATGTATGGTCTATTATTTATTTCTAACACTCTCTTCTTTGCACGTTCATTTTCATAAGACAAATTTTCCTCCATAGAAGAATGTCAGCAGAGATTACTAAACAGCTTTTCTTATAATAGGAACTTTTAAATGGCATCAGAGGAAAACTCTGATTTAATTTATTCATTCATTCTTAGTTAAATGCTGTGCCCCTGCCATGGAGCAAAACTCAGATTGAGCACTGTGAGGGGTTTAAAGATAAGGAGCAAAGAGTCCCTGTTCCAGCTCATGGAAGAAATAAAAAACATGCATAAATCAACATAATTTTAGTTAAGAAGTAACAAACTCATAATAGAGGCATCTTAATTGTTAGGGGAACAAAAAAAGAGATTTGAAGTCAGACCTGTATAGTTTCAGCTCTCACTGAGGTCTGTTACTCTTATTTCTTTCCCTTCTTCTCCTTCCTAGTGGTGTTCAGCCTTTCTCATCATTTTTAGTCTCTGGGCACCTCACCAGGCTCATTTGCTCCCTTAACTTTCTCAACACTTCCATAAATCCATTAAAGCCCATTCACTAAAGCTACTTCATTTGAACCTCATGGGAAGAATTCTATTTCCTATACACAATTGCCATACTTATATTTCCTCATTCCTAGTAGGCACAGTCAATAAACAGCAGCTACTGTTATCACAGATTGGACCATTCCTAATAATTAGGTAGCCAAGCTCAGACAGGTGTGAATAACTACTGCAGATACATTCAACAACATGTGTCTTGAACTACACTCTTCTGACCTCCTCTCTAACCTTGACTCACATACAGATGGTATTAATAAGTAAATGTAATGGAAATATCTGTTACAGATATATGTGAAATAGCATTTTGTTTTTAGGAAAATTACCCAGAGTTGTCCATTTTAACTTTTCCTACAAGGACTATAACATTTTCATCATTTAAGATTAATAATGGGGAGTTCCCGTCGTGGTGCAGTGGTTAACGAATCCGACTAGGAACCATGAGGTTGCGGGTTCGGTCCCTGCCCTTGCTCAGTGGGTTAACGATCCGGCGTTGCCGTGAGCTGTGGTGCAGGTCGCAGATGCGGCTCGGATCCCGCGTTGCTGTGGCTCTGGCGTAGGCTGGTGGCTACAGCTCCGATTCAACCCCTAGCCTGGGAACGAACTTCCATATGCCGCGGGAGCAGCCCAAGAAATAGCAAAAAAAAAAAAAAGATTAATAATGATGCTACCTGCATGGTTTTTCAATTTGCCTCCTTTTCAAATAATAAAGCAAAGATTCTATTTTTTAAAAAAAATTTATTTTATTTTTTCTTTTACATCTGCACCTATAGCATATGGAAATTCCAGACCAGGGGTCAAACTGGAGCTGCAGCTACAGGCCTAAGCCACAAGCACAGCAATGCTGGATCCAAGCTGCATCTGCAACCTACACCACAGCTTGAGCGAGGCCAGGGATCAAACCTGCATCTGCATGGACACTACGTCGGGTTCTTAACCTGCTGAGCCACAATGGGAGTTTCAAAGATTCTATTTTTAAATGATATTTTCAATTATGAAAAGTAAAATTAGTACAAGACATATAAAACAAAGGAACCAAATCTAAAACAACACAATAGCCAAGAAACCCTGGGCATGGCTCCATCGAACACTGAATGAATATACAGGTTTTTGTTATTATTGTTCTTTGTTTCTATGTTGCTCATGAGAGCTTGACAGAACATGAACAGGACTCACAGACTGACAGCTCATGATTAACTCTGTGGGTAGTGGTGCATGGACATTCTTAATTGGTGGAAAAGTCTGGTTAATTCCGATATTGAATGAGACTCTGGTGCGAAAACTAGTTATGTGATCCCTAAGGAGTTGGCTTCCCCTTATTTCTTAGTGGTACAAGTTGTGTTCAATCACCATCTATGATAAGGATCAGGGATTGCCATTAGTCCTCTTGAATGAGAAGTTCCCAAGAGCAGGTCATAAGCTTGAACTTAGGTTTTTGCATAATTACTTCCAATTATGTTAACAAAGGGGGTAAAAAACTTCACAACTAAATAGGATAGGACTACTAGTAACAGCCACCAAAATGTAGTATTTATATATTTTTTCCACTTCTCTAAAGATGATCAAAGAAATGCAGAAAGAGGAAAATAAAAATAAAAGCAGGGTATTCTAAGTAACTGCCTCCCTATATCATCTCCCCTGCCCTCCTCTGTGAAGAACCAGAAACTGTCACTCACACTAGAGCCTGGAAGCCTCAAATTTTCCAACAAATAGAGTTGTGAGAAAGGCTATAGTCTGAAAGATGTGGGTAATGGAAGGGGTAGGAGATTTAGATTTAGGAGGACCAAGGTTCTAGAAGGACCCAGGTTCTAGGAAGAGAGGGAAGTAAAAGTTTGAAGAAAAATTGAGTGACACCTCTCAGGTAATTTGAGGGACAAAACCTGATGTCCCAGTGGGGAAGGGTTATTGAAACCTTATCCTTGGGTTTAGTGCAAGGTAATTAGGGAATTGGGAAAAAAGGCTGGCTCAACTAATCATAACAAGATTCTCCAAAACTATAACTCTCTTTATATTTGGATAATAACATTGTGAGATAATAATATTGAGTACTTAGAGGTACTTGTTGAATAAAAGCCATTTTCTAGGTTCCCAGTATTTGTCCTCACTCAGTAAAGGAAGGAGGCTAATCTCCCCACCTTCTATTCACCAGCAAAAACAGCCTCGATATGGGCAGTGATACGGTGAAAGAAACCACCTCAGAATGATCAGCAAGACTGATTTTCCTCCGTGCCTTTTAATCTCACCATAGACTTCTTTGTGGGATTAAAGAACCACTGTGGAATTAAAGAAATAGGAGATAAGAAACCTACTACCTGGATTTCACAAATAGGTAAAATCCAGGGCTCAGAGAGATGGAGGAACTTTCTCAGGATCACTCAGCAAAGAAGTGGTAAGAGCGTGACCTTCTCTCACTCCAGCTGGAACTATTTCCACACTGTGTCTCCATTTGATGAGGCGGGACATTAAAGAGCTTAACACGGAGTCCTCGTTGTGGAGCAGTGGGTTTCAAATCCAGCTAGTCTCTGTGAGGTGCCTCCCTCAATGGGTTAAGGAACCAATATTGCAGTGCACGGGGGTGTAGGCCGGCAGCTGCACTCCAATTAATTCAACCCTAGCCTAGGAACTTCCATATACCAACTAAAAAGCCAAAAAAAAAAAAAAAGACCTGAATGCTACGTAGTTAATACTTTTCTCATATTAGCATATTATAAATTTAGTCATTTAGTCTCTGACACTGGCAAAATTAACACACGTTAGTGCTGGATAAGGCCAATCTTTTATGGCATTCCACTTTTACTTACCAGTATATGCCTTTTAAGTTGCAAAAGGAAAAAAAAAAAAGTACTGCTGGCATGTAAAGCAAGTTTTAATTTTTCATTGGCTGCAACTTATCTTAAGTAAACAAATGGTAAAATCAGAAGCACATTTGAGGGAAGAAATATCCTTTAAAAATGTTTAGCCTGCAGGATAATTTTAATGATAATTACATTTTTAGTATAGATAATAAAATGATTAACATTTTTAGAGTCCTGATAAAAAATTGTAGGCCATTGTACTTTAACACACTTGTTGAAAATTAATGATTGCCCTTTGGCATTTTCTACTAATTTTCTGTGTTATAACAATTTGAAGATAAGTATTTTGTCTGAATCCAGCATCTTTTGCATCAGCAGACTATACACTTAAAAAGTGCATAACAGTTATAAAAATGATTTAATACTCTCCAGTTTTGTTCCCAGGCCTCTCTTTAAGAGTGCCTTACAAAACAGACAAAGAAATAGAGGGTCTGGAGGGGTGACATTAAGGGCTGAATTGTGCTCCATTTTCCATATTGACGTTTGAAGCCTCAACCCCATCCTTGTACCTCAGATCACGACTGTGTTTGGAGACAGACCCTTTGAAGAGGTGATTAACTTAAAATGGGGCTCCTGGGGTGGTCACTAATCCATCATCATAAGGCAGGGAGATAAAGACAGACAGAGAGACATCTGAGGTGCCGGTACCAGAGAGATAAGCATCTGCCAGCTGAGGAGAGAGGCCTCAGCGGATACCAACCCTGCAGACACCTTGATCTCAGACTCCCACACTTGTGAGAAAGTAAATTTCTGTTTTTTGAGCTACTCCGGATATGGTATGTTGTTATGTCAGTCCAAGCAAACTAATACACTCAGTACCTATTTGTTTCATCACTTCTCATAAAATGCATGGAGAATGTGATATTCTGGCTAACTTAAAGGAAAAACAATATCATTCATAAGATTATTAAATTTTAAAAATTTAGGAGTTCCCATTGCGGCTTAGCGGGTTACGAACCCGACTAGCATCCACAAGGTTGTGTGTTTGATCCCTGGCCTTGCTCAGTGGATTAAGGATCTGGCATTGCCGTGAGCTGCGACGTAGGTCACAGACCTGGCTTGGATCCCATGATGCTCTGGCTGTGGCATAGACCGGCAGCTGCAGCTCTGATTCCACCTCAGCCTGGGAACTTCCACATGCCGCAGGTGTGGCCCTAAAAAGACAATAAAATAAACTTAGAGATAATAAAAATCATTTCAAACATATTAACTTTTTGTTACAACAATGTTCTAAAAGCTTAAAGAATGTAAGTCTTCTTAAGAGAAGTCAATTATCATAGAACATTCTTTTTGGCACAATATGGTAAAAAATATATTAGTTTCATTGAGGTCTGTAAACGAAATCTTTCAAAGATGTAACTGATATCAGATCCAAAATCATCTTCAGCATAATGATGGAATAATCTGCTAATCTACTCATGTGCTTATCTAGTACCCATTTAATAAGCAACAGTGATGAGATACCATGATACAGAGCTATGCAGTTTAATATGGCAGCTCCTGCCTATACCTGGTGATTTAAATTTAAATTGATGTAAATTAAATGAAATTTAAAATTTGATTTCTCAGTTGCACTAGCCATGTTTCAAGTGCTTTGCTTAATAGTCACATTTGGCTAGTGGCAAAATTATGAGATAGCACAAATATGTGACATCTCTAGGTTGCCAACTGTTAGATGGACGTTCCATGTTCATGTCCTAGATTTTCTATTTTCCTGTCATTTAATCTTTCTGTAACTCAATTACATTATCTGAGGATAGAGAGCAATGAATAAGCCATTCTCAAAAGGTTATTATGAGGATTTAATGAAGAAAGACCTGTGAGGGTCAATTGTAAATTGAGAAATATACATATACATTTTGTGCTATGCTGATGAATGTGGTGATGAATTAGATAATCTTATTTTAAAAGAGTATTTTGCATAACAGAGAGAAGACTTGGCAATAAATAACTATCATACAAAACAGAATATAAAAGATACATAATTAACAGAGTACTACAGAGATAATGGAAGATTTTCCCCTTTGCCTGGGTATCAAGTCCAAACTCTTAAAAAGTCTTTCAAGACCTCTTCTGCTCTCTTCATCATTTATTTGTTTATTTTGTCTCTTGCTAGGCATCATCTTTCTTTATTCTGCATTCTATTTAGATTTAGAGGGGTTTTTTTAGTTCAATTTTTTTCAAATAGGTCAAACCTCACATCTAGATTATAGACCTTGCTTATTTTTTCTTTTTATGGCTGCACTTGCAGCATATGGAAGTTCCCAGGAGTCAAACTGGAGCTGCAGCTGAAGCCTACTCTGCAGCCACAGTAACGCAGGATCTGAACCACATCTATCATCTATGCTGCAGCTTGCGGCAGCACCAGATCTTTAACTCACTGAGAGAGGACAGGAATTGAACCTGGATCCTCAAGGACACTATGTCAGGTTCTTAACCTGCCAAGCCACATTTAAACTCTTTAGGCTTTTTTTTTTTTTTCCTTCCCCCTGGAATGAATCACAGGGCAGGGGTGCTCCATGCTGGCCCCCAAGATCTTGCCATCATTTATTCACCTGGCTGAATCAGACATTATCACTTATCTCAGACATTTCTTCTCAGACTGCTCCTCTGAATCCTAGCTCTCTATTACCGTATCATATTTTGTTGAAATGTCCTGTAAACTGAAGTCCCTAGTCCCCATATTGACTGGGTAATTAGGAATCATTAATCTCTTGATCACTGTTGAATCTCTAACAATCAACATTCTTGCTAGCTCACAGTAAGAGTCCAAAATGTTGACGGAATGAAAGCTAAAGGAGAGAGAAGATTCTTTTAGCTGGTGAGGTTGTGTATGCAGGTCAGTCATCAAGGAGCTGGTATTTGAAGGACCTATTTCAAATATGATTGTTTTTCTTTTTCTACTCAACCATGTTGTGTGCACCATAAATACAGGTGTTAGTCTTTTCCTCATGTCTAATGTAGAACTTAGCATACACTGGGGTTCCCCAACTTACTATTTGGCATTTATCTGTATTTTGTCATGGAATTCAATGCAGGATACTCATGCAGAGTGGGGTAAAAGAAAAAAAAAATGGTAATTATTTTTAGTTACCTATGCCTAGCCAGTTTATGTAGATTATCTCATGTCACCCTTACAGCAACCCTTAGAGAGAAGTATCTCTTTTTTATGGCAGGTAAATTGAAGCTAAGAGGGGTCAAGTGAGGTGATGACCTCACTTTTCAACTATAAGTAAAATTTATCTAAAAGTTTGGGGCCATGTTTCCCTTATGGGCAGGGTAAAAGATTTCTGGTTTTTCTAGGTAATTAATTTCCTCCTAGATTATTTCTGTTGTCACCTTAAAGTATGTTAAAAATATACTTTACTTAAGCTTATTCCATTTATAGTCTCCTTGTGCATAAATACCTGATTGACCCACATAATTTGTTTCAGTTTCTCAGATACTATTTCAAAACAGTTTAGCCAACAATTTATTGTATAGAACAAAAATGTTATTTTCTAAATAAAAGGAAATAAGTTTATATCAATTAAGTGTTTTCCCTATTATCTTTTTACTCATTTATGTGTGTGTGTGTGTGTGTGTGTGTGTGTGTGTGTGTGTATATATATATATATATATGCATACACATAAAAAATCTGGGATAAATTTGATAAAAATCTCTGGGCAAAAGAGGATTCTTTCTGAATATTTTATATTTTTTCATTTATTTACATTTGAGTTGATTTATCCAGCTTAAGCTAAACTGATACATTATTCATACTTAGAAACACATAATTAATATTGATTTTTATATCCAAAAGCTCTTTTTACAAATTCACTAAGAAGTAGGCTATAACTCATTGCCAATGCATCATCACCTCATTAGAACAAGAAATTTATAAGAATCTTTGTTCAGCTCAAGGGAGAAAGGGAGTAACATTTCCTCACAGGTAAGGTGAATGCTAAATATACCACAGACACAATGGGAGAGGGACAAATTATTATGTACTCAACATTTTAAAAGAACAACTCTTGAAATCTCTTATAGGTACTTGTTTCATTCCATTTTAACTCTACAAATTTTCCCCTCAAGCATGGAACACAATTTATTTTGCAGCATAAACATGTCAGTGTTACAGTTGGAAAAGTAACCATGTTTCTAATATTCTCAGTGATATTTGTCCTGTCAAAGCCTTTCACTTTTCTCATCAAATGTCCAAATTCCAGGCCCTTCCACAGTATCTTTAAAATGGTCGCATGTTAGGAAAATAATGAGAAAAGTGTCTTCCATCATCCAGAATGCTGTTCACTGCATCATTAAAGAATCTACTGTGGCCAGTCTGGCAGATCAGATGGGTCATGTCCAAGGAGAAGAAAAGGAATAAGGCAGATGGAGACTGATAGTATCAGACAAACATAAAGCTCCAATCAACTATACACTCACTTTGCAAGTATCCATCTAAAATTTATTTTATGATAAGCACCCATAGCTACGGTAAATGCAGTACAGAGAGGAGGAGGATGTAGACCGCCTGTGCATACTTACTTAAGTAACAATAAAATGCAATCATGTGATTGTAGCAGTAGGTTACATAATATCTATAGCTTGGATAGGGCACTGCATGCTACATGCAATGCCCTGAGTGAATATTATGGCATTATTATATGTACTATAATATTAAAAACATGGTTACAGAATGCAATTATATATACCACATGTACTATATGCCATGCATATGCCATATGCTATATGTGTTGTTATTATTAAAAGCACAGTTTTGTTTCTTTTTGTTTGGAAGTTATGAAAAGGAAGTCACATGTTATACTTAGGATAAAGGAGATTCACAAAAGCTGTCACAATATGGTTGAGAAATTAGACCTATCTCTCTCTTTTTTTTTTTTTTTTTGCTTTTTAGGGCTGCACGTGAGGAATATGGAAGTTCTCAGGCTAGGGGTGGAATCAGAGCTGCAGCTGCTGGCCTACATCATAGGCACAGCAACATAGAATGTGAGCCACATCTGCGACCTATACCACAGCTCATGGCAATGCTGGATTCCTGACCTACTGAGTGAGGCCAGGGATCAAACCCGCATCCTCATGGACACTAGTCAGATTTGTTTCCACTGCACTGCAATGGAAACTCCATAGAAATTAGATGCATCTTGATAAATAAATGAGGCCTACTAATATGAAAATGAGGAACAGAATTTTGAACAAGGCAGTTGAACAGTAGTTTGCTTATACTTAAGAAAGAGGAGCTTGTGACCTAAATCCTGAACTTTAGAGGGCCAACCTCCATCCTTCCTCAGGTCATACTACTCACCACCCAAAGCCTATACCACACCTTCTAGACCATGTTCTGAATAAGCAGGCCACTAGAGGTCCCAGGCAGTACAGTACTTTTTTCCATCCTTTTTGTCCTGAGTGTGGATTGCACCATACTGTCATAATAATATAGCTGAATGGTGGCCAAGGCTTGGTTGTTTGTGAGAAGTGTGGCTGGAGCTTGGAATAATGGGCTCTGTTGCTCAGATGTGTGGGTTTCAGAACATGGACCAGGGGTAAGAGTCTAGGGAAATTTCCTTTTGTGCTACCACATTCTAAGATAGAATTCTAATGGAGGAAGAGCATTCTAAATTTGAACTGAGCCTTCAAGATCATTTTCAAGGTGTATTTTTCAAAGTAGTAAGCGAGGACCCATTTAAGGGTTTGATAGTTGATTGGCAGTTTTTCACTGTTTATACATATGGTAGGTGTTCAAGGCTCTGAAAATATAAGGGATGGGCTTGTGATTTAACCAAAAACGTGAAGCTGGCCAGGTCATGGTATAGGATCTATGTGACAGAATTCTAGAAAAGAAGAATAAATAGTGGGGAGGAAAGGGTGACTAGGAAGGTGACATCAAAGTCAGATCACAAGGGAGTGATACTAAGGCGTATGAGATTTATCCCATAGGGTGGTTTGGTAATGCCGTCCAAGGATTTTCATGTCCAAGTCCTTAGAACCTGTGAGTATGTTACCTTACAAGGCAACATGGGTTTTGAAAATACAGTCACATTTACAGATTCTGAGATGATATCATCCTGGATTATCCAAAGGGTCCTAATCTAACTGCATGAGTCCTTAAATGTTGAAACCCTTTCCAGCTATGTCCACGAAGATAGAAATATGAGGTTAGAAGAAGAGTGAGAATCAACGATGCCTGTTGGCTTTGAAGCTGGAGGAAAGAACCATGAGTCAAGGAAGGCAAATGTCCTCTAGGAACTAGAAAGGGCAAGAAAACAAATTCTCCCCTGGAGTCTCTAGAAAGTAACGAGGCCTTGATTTTAGCCCAGTGAGACCCATGTCAGACTTTTTACCTTCAGATAATAAATGTGTGGTATTTTAAGCTATTTTGTTGATTTGTTACAGCAGCAATGGAAAAGTAATATAAGCAACATCAGTGAAAGTTTCCAGGAAATCTTATTAGGAATCAAACAGCAATAAATTCCTGTTGTAGCCTTTAGGCATTTTTTTTTAAATTTTGTCACCAATAATAAAATAACCTGACAAACAGGGGCTTCCATAGGTGGTATATTTTTCTGCTCTAACAGGAAGTCCAGAAGTTGGACCTCTGGGCTACAGAAGCTGTGCTAGGGCCCAGGGCCTGCCTATCTTTCTGCTCTATCACCCCAACAATTCCTGTGCTCATGGTCACAAGATGGTTGTTGTAGGTGGCATGCCTCCCTAGACAGGGAGAGGACAGCGGATGAAAATATAGGGAGCATGCTAACCGAGGCGGATTGTCCTTTCAAAAATACTCATTTCAGAAGCTCCACCCATCAACTCACTGGCCAGAACTAGCCAACTTTTACTTTGAGTACAGACAAAAAAGTTTCAGAAACTGGCAACTAAACCTGCAAGGCAACTAGGGCTTAGGAAGAGGAATGGGATTTAGACAGAGGCCAAATCATAAAAAGAACTCTGTTTACTACAGATTTGGGAAGCATCAGAGGCTGTCCAGGTCTCAGCATTATATAGCACTGGGACTCAAGAAGAATCACAGAGTAAGAGCTTGGCTTACGGAGGTAAAAAAAAAAAGTGTGGGGGGGGGGGGAGAAAAAGAGAACTTCTTGCTCCCAGCTACACTCAGCTACTCTTCCTTTGTGTTCTAATACCACGGGAGTATCCCTATCTTTGCACTGTTTCAACACTTTGCTCATCTGTGTATGTAACCAAAATGTTTTTTTCATCTCCTACAGGTAGTTAACCCAGGCTCTCGATTCTTGCCTCTTCATGCCAAGCAGAGCACCAGGCATATGCTACGTATTGGGTTAGTGTTGATTACATGAATTATTAAGGTATGAAAACATTTCAGGAGAGAGGAATATTCCTGCGCATTATTTTTATTCCTTTCAGTATAATACATGCCGTTTCAACCCTCATGAGCTATCAGAGAAGCACCTGGAGTTTCAGGAAATGTACAGGACATACGGTCAGCGCACTCGAGTACAAATTCCATTTCTGCCCCTTGTTATTCTTGGGCTACTAGCCAAGTGACTTAACCTTTCTAAACCTCAGTTCCCACAGAAGAAAAAGGGAGAGGTAATCCACTTAACAGATGACCATTTCCCTCATAGATTTTTAAAAGACATGGATTTTGTTATAAAGATAAAATTTTATCGCACATGTTTTAGCAGACACCCTCTGAGCTTGAATCATATCCCCTGGCACCATTTGATTTGGCCATAAGTGAGGCAGACAGCTCCATGCAAATGCAGGCTCTCGTTGACTTCTGCTGACCCACAACAGGCAGACAGGGTCTATATTTCGCATCACAAAGACTGAAGCCAAGTGTACACTAGTTACTTTAATTAATTATAATGTAATAATATTAGTTCATTACCACTAACAAATGCACTATGTGTATGTGATATTGTAATAATAGAGAAAACTATGAGGGGCTGAATTCTTCAGTTTCTATAGAACTAGAACTGCTCTAAAAAGAAAGCTTATTAAAAAGAAAGAAAATCTATTGCACACATGCTTATTTATGATCTAAAACTTGTGCTTGTTGAATTTTGTGTGTGTGGTACGCCTCAAGTGCATGTTTCTTAACCCAGGAATAGATGTCTTACCTGTGACTGTATAAAGTGCTATACTTTGTGACGATGATATGTATTCCTTTTTACTAGTGTGGTTGAAAAGCAAGTTCACTAGTAACCAGTTTAGAGTAATATATATTTCCATATTAGCTTTATAGCTAAAGAAGGCACTGCTGTTCTGCTTTTACAGTTGAGGGGACAGGCTTAGAGATCTGAGGTCAAATGTCACATAACTAGCAAGCAACAAGTCAGGAGTCAAACCCAATCATTCTTCCTAGCACCCATGCTGCTTTTAGCAATATAAAGGTAGGGACATAGACATCATCCATGAAAAATATATATATTTGTATACATTTTAGATATAGTCTATCTATCTATATCATTCATAAGGAAACTTGACCCTAACTCTTCAGTTACTTGACAGCATGGCTTGCATTCATTATGTACCTGTGGACCATCTTTATACTCAAAATATTAACATTACTATTTTGCCAAAAGATTACCATTAAAATAATAAAAGAAATAAAGCAACGGATACATTTCTGGATAAAATACATTGTTAATTCCCCTTGATTTATTCACAGGCATTCCTAACTAATATTTATATCAGAGAAAATCCCCTTTACAAGCGAGCAGCTATGATTCTAGGAATAATCAGCCAGTTGATTACCCTCAGCTCAGCACAGAGCCCTGAATGTCATGAAGTAATTACACAGAGATGGATGACCCAGGTGAGATTGTAACAGAGTCCTACAGAGAAGGCAGGACTTCTTCCTCCTAACTTTGGATATGACAGTTTTTGGCATATTGAGTCTTTCCTTACTCAGCACAATGTTTGTGCCTTACAGCCCACATGTCTCCGCGGTTCATTTCTATTAATTTTTGTATGTGTGCTCTTTAAGGATATGGAATGTCTTCTCTAGGACATAAGTACTAATACCTCAAATATTTGTGAAAGAATTGGGCCATCAAATCGGAAAGTGGGAAAATGGTTAAAAGCAAAACAAGAACACAGTAAGAACAATGCAGAGATAGTCACATCTGCAGGTAAAAATGTTACAGTCCTAACTTCACAAAAATTGAAGCTTTTGTTTCGTCTACTTCATGTGATTTTATTTTACTAATCTCTTCCTTATTAAAGGCATCACAAACCAATCATATATAGCAATAGCAACTGTAGATATAATTTCTGGGCAACAGATTCAGGTACATATTTTGTATTTTTTATGGTTAATATTGAGATAATATGTAAATCTTTCTTTTTCTTCTATTAAAGATGGTAAAAATCTATTATTATTTTTATTGTTATTGTTATTGCTATTACTATAACTGAGTATGTTCTATAGTGGAACGTACAATCTAGAGTCAATTCTGAGATGGACACTGCACCTCCTCCCACATTCTCATTAAGAACTCCTTAGATAGGGAGTTCTCGTTGGGGCACAGCAGAAACAAATCCGACTAGGAACCATGTGGTTGCAGGTTTGATCCCTGGCCTCACTCGTGGGTTAAGGATCCCGTGTTGCTGAGAGCTGTGGCGTAGGTCGTAGACACGGCTCAGATCCTACGTTGCTGTGGCTGTTGCATAGGCTGGCAGCTGTAGCTCCAATTGGACCCCTAGCCTGGGAACCTCTATATGCCACAGGTGTGGCCCTAAAAAGACGAAAGACAAAAGACAAAAAAAAAAAAAAAGAACTCCTCAGATAGGAGTTCCTGTCATGGCTCAGTGGTAATGAACCCAACTAGTATCCCTGAGGACAAGGGTTTGATCCCTGGCCTTGATCAGTGGATTAAGAATCCAGCGTTGCTGTGAGCTGTGGTGTAGGTTGCAGACGAGGCTCAGATCTGGTGTTGCTGTGGCTGTGGGTGTAAGCTGGCAGCTGCTACTCTGATTTAACCCCTTGCCTGGGAACTTCCAAATGCTGTGGATTTGACCTAAAAAAAATGCCCAAAAAAAAAAAAAGAATTCCTCAAATATGTCATTTAAACTCTTTGACAAGCTCGTCAAACTCAGTTTTTGCATTTTAAAAATGTAAATAATAACATATTGCCTCGAGAAAATATCCAGACCTAGTGTCATAGCATTCAAAACCTATCTCTATTTCTCTCCTTCCCCCATCCTGACCACACTGCCTGGACCCCTGCTGAACCAAGCATCACCAGCTGCACTAGACTTGCTTGCACCCGCTGCTCAGCAGCTTAGTTTCCAAGAAGACTGTCTCTTGTCTCCTCTTCCTCCCTGCCTTCTTGCCCCAATTATTCTACCTGCTAGCTGTCATTATTTTTTCTTAACCACTGACTGACTAAATACTCCATCTTTCAAGGCTCCTCTCAGAAATACCTTCTCTGTTAACCTACTCCAGTTGGAGATTTATACCTAAGCAGCCACACTTACATCCTATGACCACTTATTCTCTTCTTTTGCCTTCCTGACACACCATCAGTTTTGTCCTCTTCAGATTCTGTTTTTTTCTGCTCCTTTGCCTTGTTATTTCAAGATGAGGATCTTTGAGACAGAGGCAAGAGGGAGCGATCTCAGCTGGGAAGGTGATGTCCTCCATCTGCTCTCCCCACTGGTCTGGGTTATAGGCATCGGGGAGACATGGGTTCAAATCTCAGCTGCCTTTTATAGACCATGAAATCTTGAACAAATTTACTTCTCTGAGTTCCAACTTTGTAGTAGCACAATGAAGATTATAATATAATTTTTATAAGATTATTATGGGGATTAATCTATATTGAAGGCCTAAGACATTTTTTGGCACATTGTAGGTACTCAAAAAGAGGGAAATCTTATGTATGGAGGTATAGATAAACACACTTCTGAAGAAAATAATGGAGGATTTTCAATGAAATTTCAGAATTCGTTAGCTGTATTACGTCCCTTCCTTGCCAATCTTTACATTGCTGTTTAGTCATTTATGTATCTGGTATATATAAATGTAATTATACCACATATATCTATATATGTCTATAGTATATATACACCATATATATATATTTATATTTATAGAACTATATATATTACCATACATAGATACATATATGGTCTTCTCCATATATGTGTATATGTAGATACGTGTGTATCTATAGCTCTCTCTAAATGTGTGTATGCATATATGTGCGTATAAATCTGTATGTGTATATATATGTATGTACTCTATTCCTATTTTTGTAACCAGAAGAAGATGTAGATGGTAGGAAGAAGGGCAGTATAGTACAAGAAACTTTAGCTCTGGATGAAAAGGGTTTGAATTCCAATAATCTATAGCTAATCTATAGCATCTGTTAGTGGGATGGCCTCAGGTAAGTTACTTAAGACTTCTGAACATTCCTTTCTCTTCTGCAAAGTAAAGAAAATAGAATCTACCAAAATGAGTTATTTCTAGGATTTAAGATTACACTCTCTGTGTGCAACATGTAATGTGTATGTGAGTGTATGTGTTTCTCCTAGGAGCAAGTTGAGGACTTGTTAATTTGGTGTTTGTGATGGCTTCTTAGAGCCCACACAAATAATGAGAGTTAACTATATATTTGTACTTTTAACCCATTGAGGATGTTACTGACTCTAGGTCACTGCAGTCTAAAAATGCCTGTTGTACAATAAGGACTCAGTTTATTTTTGCAGGAGAAACACAGTAGGAATGGAGGCCAGGAGAGAAGAGAGAAAGAAGGATAGTGGGGACTGAAGGAGGAACCATGGCCTCGAAGCTTATCACCAGGTTGACATGTGGTTACAGCTAATGACTCATTTCTCATCAAAATGTGACTGCCAGGTTTCCACGGAAACATTCCTTTTGAAGGCCTTTCATGCCTGCATCTGGACTCACTGTCACCTCTCCTGAACACCAAATATACCTCCACATGCTTTTCATTTTTCTTCTTGAATCATTTGCCACCCTTTATAGCATCCCCTTCTTCATCTAGGTCATCCGTTTCTCCAGTTGTGACAAGCTCCCGCTAAATCTGTAAAGGAGCTCAGGGCATCCCTCCCTTAGGAGGAGTCATCATGCTTCTCGCCCTGCCCTGCCCTTCATGCTGGGATTGCTGATGCCCTGCCCACGTGAGATTTTCTTTTCAAGCAAGTGGAGCCAGGGGCCAAGGGAGCAATTTACCAAGAAGTGAAGCCATTTTTTGATCTAGTGGAAATCTTTGATGAAAAGTGATAGTAATAATACCTTCCATGAATATAACGGGAGCTGCATGCCAGACATCATATTGGGCTTTTACGTGCTGTTAAGGGCTGCATGATGTCCCCATAAAATTCACAGGTTAAAGTCTTAACTTCTAGTATTTCATAATTTGACTGTATTTGGAGATAGAGCCTTTAAAACAAGGGGATTAATGTGAAATGAAGTCATAAGGGTACGTCTGAGCTCAATAGGACTCACATCTTTAAGGGAAGAAAAGATTAAGACACAGGCATGCACAGAGGAAAGACCAGGGGAAGATAGAGGGTGATGACGACCACCTAAACACCCCTGAAGGAGCGGGGTCTTAGAAGAAATCAATTTCATTAAAGCAACTTGATCTTAGAATTCCAGCCTCTGGAAATATGAGAAAATTAAATCCTGTTGTTTAAGTATCAGGCAACTGTACTTTGTTGTGGCAATGCTAGAAAATCAGCATACACAACTTCGTTCTATTTTTTTCTCAAGGTATCCTATGAAGAACAAATAACTACCACTTTCCACTTTTAGTAGAAGGCTCAGAAATAACATCTGAAGGGCTCCATTTGAAGTGGAAAATCAACCCACTGATTAATGTGATTAAATAGAACCTAAAGGCAAAATTAATCTGAGGCAATGGATCTATATTCTGATACTCGTATATGAAATACGTTTTCTAGCCCCATATGTTACTCAGTAAACAGATTTTAATTTCTGTTTTGTGCCAGACATTGCAGTCTGTGTCGAGGATACACAGAGAACTAAAACATGGTTCCTGCCCCCGGAAAAGCACTTGGCCTTTTACAGACAATGCGCACACAATATATTCATTTAATAGGTTGTATTGGACATACTAACCCATCTCATTGTCAGAGCTTTAGACATGGACATCATTAACTCTTTTGGGATCAAGAAAGGCCTTACAGGTGAAAGGATGACTCATCTGAGCCTCAAAGCATTGGGTGGTCATACAGAACAGTGGCTGAGGGCATCGCAGCTGAAGATAACGGCACATGTTATTTACTCACCAGCTGCAAATAAGCAGATGGCCAGAGAAACATGAATGAAGGTACCCTTTAGCCATTTCAGGTGTTCATCTGGACTAGCCTTTCTCTGACCTGTTGCTCCCCGGAGCCAGCTCAGTTACCTGCAAATAGTGGAAACCCCATTGATCCTGATGATAGACTGACTAGCTGAACAACTGGCTTCTATTTGCCCATTTACTTTTAATGCGGGCTGATAATACCACCAAGCTCTTCCCTTGGGAATGAATATGAAGATAAATGAGGTAATTTATGCCATAAGGTTCTGGACTCCTTAGAAGAAAAATGTTAAAATAAATTTACAGTCATATTATATATTCTTTAATAAATATTTTATCGGATGTGCATACAATATCCATGATCCCTTAAGAGATTTAGAGGAAGATAGCCAAGAAAAGACCTGCAAGCCTTAAACTGCCAAAATTCCAGAAGATGATTTAAGCAATGCAATAAGTAAGTATGTTGACCTATTTCTCATTTTAAGAGTAGAAATAAAATTATCATTCATATGTAGAAAAAGGCTTCCTTCCATATGAAGTATGAGTAGTATTAACAGTAAGCTTTCTCTTTCTTTAGAAATTCTTCTAATTCGATCTAATTGAGTATGAAAGAAACCCAGACAAGTACAAAAATACAGTCCTGAAAAGAAATCACAGTAACAGGTCTTTGCCCAACAAACCCTTTATGCTGTCCCTGACAGGGTGGAAAAAGCAAGGGCTTTGAAGTCATAATGCCCAGTGTCCCCTTCTTTTCTCTTCCAATTATAAGTCTTGTGGCCTTGGGAATGTGACTTAAACTCTTTGTGGTTTGGCTTGCTCATCTCTAAAATGGAGAAATTAATAAGCGACGTGGAGATTTGTTTTAAGTACCCAATAAGATACTTTTTAAAAATACCTAGTGCTCCAGTCAAGATATAGCAGTTGGTCACCAACCATCACCTATTATTATTTCCACAAAATGTGTAGTTTCTGACAGGCATGGTGTTAGACTAAACTTTAGGACTTGAACGACAGTATATTAAAAGGTAACAATGTACCTATCTTACTTAATCCTCAGTAACCTCCTATAGTATAGACACTAATCCTATTAGAACCTTATGGTGAGGAAACGGGGCTTTAGAGAAGTTAATGGACTTACCAGATTCAGAATGTTAATACATGGCAGACATGGGACTATACACCAAAATCAGGATGGAAAGATTGTGCTTTTAAAGTCACCACCAGGTGGCCACTGTCAAAGAAGCAACTGTTTATGTGTGTGTGTAATTAATACAATCCAAGCAAAAATTTTGTCTAGTTCCTATTGAAAAATGATCATAATATTGATTGTATCTTACACTTCTATAGCAGATTTCTATTTTATAAGGTGTGTGTATGTGTGTGTGTGTGTGTGCGCAGAAGAACCTTGAGAAGCTGGATTGAGGAAATCCCCTTCCCCAACTTTTAACCAATAAAAGCAATTCAAGAATGTAACTTTTCTCTAAATCTGTACATATATCTGTGAGTGTGTGTGTATACACATACATAATAAAATCATTTGGTTTTGCTTCTGATTAATTAACATCTCTAAACTTTCTAACCTCTCTTAACTGTCAGACCTCTGGGATGAATTAGCAATTGTTGAGAAAGTGTATGTAATCTCACTTACTAAAGCTGAATGTAGGGGAACACTGCTGGCCAGTGAGGCAAAACCCCTGGTCAGGAGCCTCATTTGAGTAGCTTATTAATCTTGTGAACTTAAGAAAATTACTTAAATATGCTCAGTGGAAGCTTCTCATCTAAAAATTGGTATCAGGCTTTTATACCAATTTAAGGCGTTATTATCCAATTGGAGGTTACCTAGCCTCCTCACGAGCAGTGATGCCCACAAGGCTTAAAACTAAGCCAGACTCCTTCTAAACCAATTTAGTTCTCTCTCCTTCCATCCCAATGCCTTGTGTTTAGAATTTTCTGCCCTATCTGTCACTTAGGATTGATTACCTAGTTAGACTATCTTCATAACATTGTTTTAATTTCTCTCCAGCTATTCTGTCCCAGATTATTCTTCTCAAAGTATTGTTCTACAGCCTGAGGACACTTCTGATTTCATTCTCAGTTAGTCAGTCCTGAAGAAAAGATATTACAGCAAATTCAGAAGCCTGGGCTGCTTCTGGTCTGGGAGAATGATCTAGACAGAATATAAAAGCTCAGAAGTTCATAGTACAAACTGTAAGAAAAATAGGGGTATAGGTTGGTGTACTTCACTGAGGAGAGGGTAAAAGCATAATTTTTAGGAGGAAGATGTGCTTTCAAAACCTCATGTGATCTAGTCATTCCTCATCCCCAAACCCCCAAATCACCAATAGACTTTGTGAAGTTTCTGCAATGCTGCTGTCTTATGTCTTACTCTTAATTGTGTCTGTAGGAACAGGAACAATACGGTGGTGTTGGGACAGGAAGGATAGTCGTTTACAGGGAAATTTACTCCCCCCCCCGAAAAAAAAATTGTTCCAGATCTGGAAGGTGTAGTTAATTATTACCAAGACCTAAATATGAATGCCCTAGAAATTCCTATCTTTTTGCGTTGTGTGGGCAGAGTAGAGGAAGATTCTAACAATTTAGATGGAAATAACCCATTAGTGAAAAGAAAAGAGTTGAAACATGAGGTATGAGTTTCAAACAAAACTAGGGACATGGTAATGAATGTAGGTTTCATGTAGTTGCGGTTCAAATTTGCTAAGAATAAGCAAAGAAACAGGTTGATGTGTCTGTGAAACGTCACTGCTTTTATACAGTATGATTTTGTGGCAGTCAACACAACATGTTTCATAAGTTCTAAGATGTACATTTTTATTTTTTAATGCTTTTGAAATTAGGATGCATTTTATAATTAATCATTTGAATTAGTTTAATGGGCAAGTTTTTAGCAGTACATCTTAAAACTAGTATTATATTAGAGTTAATAACATTAATACATGTATGGTGAAGAAGCATTTAAATGGCACAGAAAGAGAAAACCTTACAGTTCATTACAGAGTTTCAGCCAATAGTTCTCAAACTTTGATGTACATCAGAATCATCTGGAGAGCTCATTATAACGCAAATTGCTACTTTCCCTCCTTCCACCAGTTTCAGATTCAGTACTTCGACATTTGATGCTGCTACTGCTGGTCTGAGAACCACTGTACCAGGTCATTTAAAAAAAAAAATTTTATTTAAATGTTTTCATCTCAGTTTTTACTGCCACTAATTTAAAATTTTCAGTTAGACTTTTAGGATATAACAACTGGAAAATTAGGATTGTCTTCTAAATTTTTTTCCTTACTGTTAGTACTTCTCTCCCCAAAATACACACACACACACACACACACACATACCTTTGTTTATAATTGAAGGCTATTGAAATCAGACTATAATCTTCCAGATAGAGGCGACTCCCCTAAATGCTTTGACCCTAGACTCGGCCCAAGAAAATTATACCTACTAGTTCCCCAATACGTCACCCTCTTTTATAACCTTATCACCAACTTTGTGTTGCTCACCTAGAACATGAAGGCCTACTTTAGTCCAGCACGACCTTGCAGACTCCAGTCTAACACCACCTCCTCTTTCAGTCTTCCCCTGACTACACCAGAGGAGACATTTACTTCCCAACATAAGGTTCATTAACATTATCATACAGTGCATATTATATAATCATTATGTGAGCTTGCTTATCTCTTCCCTCACCTAGACGATGATTATCTTATGCTGCGATCATATTTTATTTTATTTCTTTTTTTTTTCTTCAGTGATAAACAGAATTCTTGGCACATAGCTGCAACTCAGTAAATAGTACTGGATGGAAGCTTACTAAAATGAAGATATATTTTCTATTAAATTAGTACATTTGGACTACCACATATACAAATGGTCATTGTATATTTGTGGTTCTATTTAATTCAACAAAGGTTTACTGCACATTATGTGGAAGTTATTATCTGTGGCATTGAAAGGAAGAGAGGCAGAAAAATACATAAGATCAATTAAGCCGTACATGTATTTACCGAACACCTATAACGTGTTAAGTACATTTAAGAATATTTCTGAGTAAAAGGCTAATGATATTCTACCAAGGGGCAATGTTTTGAAGAAGCCTGTGAAATATTCTATTGAGTTAGAACCTCAATATATATTGCTTCTTGTAGTATTCCACTGAGGTTTAAACAAAGAGCTATCCAAAAAGAATTAAATCACACTCACTGGGGCCAGAGGAAAGATGGTCCCCTCCAGACATGCAAGGAGGCAAGTGCATTTCAGAAATAAATGACTTTACATAGACACACAGGCCTCTTGAGGATGGAGTAGGCACTCCAGCTGGAAAGCTCTCAGACTAAATCAGATAGCAAAAGGTCATGACTGACAAAACGGAATCTCTTCTAACTTGATTTTTTTTTTTTTACATTTCTCAAGCTTAATAAGAAACTACTTCAAGCCTCTTAATGACTAACTCAGTTTTAAGTGTAAATTGAAAAAGATAGGCCAAGACAGTGTTACAGTTCAGAAATTTGGTAAACATACTGTTGGCTTCCGTACCGGCATGCTTAATTAAATAAACTTAAAGTATTTTATTTGAAAATTGTACATAAAAAAACAAATAAACAAAAGGCTTAAGGCACATTAAATACTGCTTCTAACATCTATCAAGATTCCTAGATGAATTTTACATGGCAAAGGTTCTCAAGCAGCAGTTTACAAAGGGGAAATTTCAGGGATATGGAAAATTCTAGACATTGTTTTTCTGATTTATGTTGACCTACTTATAGAAATCACTGCGTATTAGACAAACTCTGTATTAGACAAAACTCTGTATTAGACAAAACCTTATTTACTAATAAAACTTGAGGTTCAGAAAAGCCACACAGACAAAAAGTGGAAGTTTACATACTCAAACCAGCTTCTTCCAGCTGTCAATTCTCTTTTTATCTGCCTGTCATCCCATCCTGAACTGCTAAGCATCACTCTTTGGATGTCAACATTGCATTGCTTATTTTTAAATCTATGTTTCTGCAACTGGGCACACTGTTTCATTTGAAGAAATGTGTCTTTACTAGGTTTCCAAAAGACACTCTTCTGAGAATATTTCTATGTTATAATTCAGAGGATATCTCAGTCCTCCACTGAACCATTTGAATTATTGTTGAAAAATCTAATCTACTCTTGTAAATAAATCTGTGAAAAATAATTTTAAAGTCAAAGGAATCTGAATATGAAGTGTGATTGTTAAAGATTCAAAATGGGAAACATACTGGAGTTCAAAAAAATTAAATTTTTATCCATCTTTCCATCTTAGTCCTTCATTCAAAATCAAACGCAACATTAAACTGTTCCAGGTAAAGTCAATGTTTTAGTCTCACTCTGAGAAGTGTAAAATAAAAATTAATTCAGCTGAAAAGTCATCATTTCTATTTGGTTTTCTCACTTAGAGATGATAGACTTTAGTGGTGAAGTGAATTGCACTATAATATTTTGATTGAAAAGCAATATCATTTGAATATCAGGCATGGTTTCTAGATGCATTTATATTTTCATGAAATTAATACTGTCTCCCATATTACAACATATAAACAATGACCTAAAAAAGTCCTACATTTTCCTATTTCTATCAAGTATAGAAGGCAATTTGATGGGTTTGTTTGTGGATGATTTAATCTTCCAAGGTAGTAAGATTTTACTGCACAGCTCTAAACACAGTTGGGTCAGAGTAGCGATTAAGAATATGAGTTCTGGTCTCTGATTATTGGGGTCCAAATTCAATTGCACTACCTCCTGAATGTGTGACTATTGAAGAAAGGCACTTAATCATTCTATTCCTCACTTTCCCAATCTGTAAAATGGAGATAGTTCAGGTAGCACTTACCAACATAGGATTTAAGAAGGTAATCAATTATTTTAATACAATTTTCAAGTTATTATATTTAATATAAATTACTTAGAGTTGTCCTTCATCAGGATAAACTGAAAATAAATGGTTCCTATTTTTTGTGAAATTTGCATTTATCTGGAAGTCTGAGATTCTACTATGAACCAGACCTCACCCCTCTGCAACAATGCAAAGATTTCTTTCATTCAGAAAATATCAGTAAGTGGTGAGAATACAGTGTTCAACAGAATGCAGTTCCAGACTTGAGGGAGTATATATGTCTTATGGAGTGACAGGCTAGAGGCAATAACTCAGTTTGTGAACTTTCATTTCTCCATTTATAAAATAAAGAGTTGATCTATATTTATTTTAGTTCTCTTTCTCCTCTAAAGGGCTAGATTTTATGAACAAAGTTTATGTGTAAAGAACAGTTTGTTGTAACTTTGTCTATCATGAATCTGACTTCTGAGAATAAACATAAGCTTAAGTGTCAAAATGTTTTCAAAGATATACCTTTGGATTTGGAATAGAAATTTATTATCACCAAATAATGCTATTGTTTTTTGATGATTTTTAATTAATGATAAATAAAATGTAATTAGATCTACCATTAAAATAAAGTTTTTAAAAGCTATGTATGCACTTGTATAAAATAAGTTGCGCATAATGTAAACAGAGCTATAATAAAATATGAGCTCCCATCGTGGCTCAGCGGAAACAAATCTGACTAGTATCCGTGAAGATCCAGCCTCACTCAGAGTGTTATGGATTTGGCGTTGCCCTGGTCTATGCTGCAGGTTGCCAACAGGGCTTGAATCTGGCATTGCTGTGGCTGTGGTGTAGGCCAGTGGCCACAGCTCCAATTTGACCCCTAGCCTGGGAACTTCCATATACCATGGGTGCAGCGCCCCCCCCCCCTCAAAAAAAGACCAAAGGGAAAAAAAGAAATATAATAAAATATAAAACTACTATCTTGGTGGTAACATTGAGTATGCATTGGAGTTAGAAATACCAGATTCAATAAGACTAGTCACAAGACCACTGCAATAATAAAAATAACAAAAAAATCATTTATATTTATGGTAATAGGGTTAAAATAAGGTGGGTGCATTTGAAATATATTAACTAGATAGCATTGACTAGATTCAGAAGTTGGCTGAGTGAGAAGGTAAGACAAGGAACCTTCATAGGATTAATTTCCAGTATTTTAACTTAAATAACTGCCTATATGACAGTGCAATTCATGGATTATGCATATTTTTAGAAATGTAAAATGCTTATCAAATATGGGCTGCAGAAGTTTTGCACAAAAGGATAACCTATTGACAGTTAGGGTCTATAGCTTAACAAGAAGAAGGCATCTATAAGAGATTATTTTTCAATCAAGAGAATTTGAGGAGTTGATGACATAGACTATTTCTATCCACACAGATACAAGCATAACCACAGAACATACTAGGAGGGCCAAACTAACAAAAAAGCAAATGAACTTTGTGTCTGTCCTCACAGAGGCCTCAAAGAAGCTAAAGTGTGTCGTTGGATACATGTGGTGATCTGCTTACTGAGGTTCACTGTCAGTAGTGCATGGCACAATTAATAATAGTTCAAAGTATAAAAGCAATGTTCAGAATCATTTGTTGAATGAAAGAACATGTGCCCTAATATGGCTCTGAGTCAGACGAGAGATTGAGTTTAGTTGTCACCACCAATAAAGATAGTAGGGATTTCACAGGGGAGAGAAAGCAGAAGGGAAAAAACAAACAAAAACCCTACCTGAAGGTCGAACACCAAGTCAAGCGAGATATTAGCCTGAGAGAAAGAGACTGAGAGAAAGGAATGAGCAGGACTGGACTCTCTGGGAAAAACAGTCTTTATACAAAAGTCCTTGGCAGGCTTTTAATCCCTAACACATAGAGCATAGGAGGGGAAAAAAAAAAATATATATATATATATATACATATATATACACACGTGTGTGTGTGTGTGTGTTCTTGCCCTCTTCTCATTTGCAAGTAAAAAAGAAATTTCTTCAACATAGCCATGCTTGGATTTTATTGACCAAGGACCTGAAATGGAAGGAGGCTCTAGCAGGAGGCGAATCTGCTATACACTGTTAGGGGCTGAACCTGACAGGTGCTGACACACACAGAGGTCCTGTAAGTAAGTTCACTCTCCTCCTACGGGTCTTTTGTGGAAAAAAATATAATAATAATTTTCTCAAAGTTCAAGCAAAACAGTGTCTGAAGGGAAAGGAGAATAAAACAAAGGAAGAGCTAAGAAGAAAGCAAGGAACATTCCTTGAAAATCCTTACTAAAAAGTCAAGTTTCTCAAGGGATTGTGCTTTTCATCCCTTGTGAATGCCTTGCAACTTGCCGAACTGTGTGGGATCCTGAGGATCTATAAGTAGTAAAAATAGCATCACAGTAGCTCTCAACTTAAAGTGGGAGAGAAAAGGTTTCCTGCAACATCAGAGCCTTCTCTAAGATAAAATTAAAAGACAAATAATTCGAGAAAATAGAAATTTGCCTTAAGATGATAATTTGTATAGGCCTATAAATTTAGTAAATGTATGGTATAACTTCTGTTATTTTTTAATTAACAAAATAATAAAACATTCATTATAAAAATATAATTTAGGAAATAGAGATACAAATTTAACAATAAAAACTAAATATACCCACATGTTTCTTATGTGGAAATAAGAGCCATTAGGATACTGGTTTTGATTACTCTAGCCATATATTAGAAAAAAATATATACATTATAAGTGAAATCACATGGTAGGTGTAACTGTATTTTTCCAAGTAAATATATCACAAATATATTTATATATTATATATTTTATATGTTCCTTTATCATGTTATTTTTGATATATAATTTTGTTCTATGAACATATAATTTATTTAATTAGTCTTTTGTTTCAGACATTTAAGTTGGCTCTCATTTTTCCAAGGAGAGCTATAATTAACTTTATTTCTAAATTTTTGCTCACATCTATAATTATTTCCTAAAATAAATTGGTATAATCTAGGATTTTGTCTAACCACCAATTGTGCTGTATAAGCTATCATTTTTTCACAGATTCAGAATAGCACCTTTATCATATACTAAATGAGGATATACATATTAATCTGTATTTTTCTGTAGGTGGCTGTGAGGGTTTAGAATTTACATATCTTTTAAATGTATGGTGTGGTAGCCCATACCCATTTTATATCTTCAAAATTCTTCAATCTTTCCGAATACACATAACCCAAAAGAGGTGGTTCAACTGGTGTAGATGATTTTGAGGACACTTTGCTAAGCCTCATTCTTCCCATTAATAATCTCTATTGAATTTCAAAAAAAAATGATGAAATTCATCTTCTTTGTATGAGTTTTACCTATTTCCCTGTGAGTTAGTTTTGAGATATATATTTACTGTTATTGAGATTAGGTATAAATATTTGTACTTTAATGTATTTTCTAAATAATTATTGCTAGTATTATTAAGTTCAATTAAAAGTTTTACTAACTTTAGTTTACTCAGGTTTTTTTAGGGAAATACTTCTGAACACCACAATTTCATCTCTCCCACTATGTGTATCCTTTAATCATTTTTCTTCTGTTATTACATGTGGACAATCCATTTTTATTTTTTTTCTTTGTCTTTTTTTTTTTTGCTATTTCTTGGGCCGCTCCTGCGGCATGTGGAGGTTCCCAGGCTAGGGGTCGAATGGGAGCTGTAGCCACCGGCCTACGCCAGAGCCACAGCAATGCGGGATCCGAGCCACGTCTGCAACCTACGCCACAGCTCACGGCAACGCCAGATCCTTAACCCACTGAGCAAGGGCAGGGACCGAACCCGCAACCTCATGGTTCCTAGTCGGACTCGTTAACCACTGCGCCACGACGGGAACTCTGACAATCCATTTTTAAATAACTACAAATGTAGTTTTAGTTCTTTGATAAGAAAACTTTAATCTCAATTTTGGAGGTGTTAGTACATACAATTTATGTTAATACAACTCTTTAGATGGTGGTGTTATGTGATAATTACCTACAATCACAGATTTCTTTCCTTTAACAATGCATTCTTAAATAATTGAAGATAATCAAAGGTCTGTATTACTGTCCCTAAACTATGTTAACTATAACAGTAAATACATACAAAAGAAAAAATTGGGAGATATATTTGAGTCCAGATTTTTATTTTATTTATTTTATTTTGTTTTGTTTTGACTGCTCTTGCACAATGTGGAGGTTCCCAGGCCAGGGATTGAACCTGTGCCAGACCCAAGCCACTGCATTTTATGACAATGCTGGATCCTCAACCTGCTGTACCACAAGGGAACTCCACAAGTTTTGGCTTTAATTTGCCTCATTTCTCCATAGTTAATAGCAATTTATGGTAGAATGACCACCTTTTGAATTAACAAAACCATGTTATAATTCCATATCTGCCTTTGAGATGAATGCTATCAGGCATCACCTTTTCCAAATGAATCTGATAATCTCCCAATAAATACTAGCTTCCTTATATTCAAACTACAAGTAGTAGAGGCCATTATTTTGATTAGAAAAAAAGGCAGGGAAAATAGAAAAACTGAATACGATGGAAGTGACCCCTTTGGCAGAAAGTGCCCGAGCAATTGGAAATGGGATCGACACATGTTGGGCTGCATCCCACAAGTCTTCAAAGCCTGTACTTGCCCAGATTCAAGACCAAAGAGAGAGCCCAGAGTCAGCAGCAGAGACGTCAATGGTTAATGGGTAGAGGGATCTTACTTGTCCGAAGGAATATCCTGGAGCAACACCCTATAATGTGGGGGCGAGGGGGAGGTTACCAGCTACAGGAGGAAATAACATCAGGTTAGCTTATTGGTTACCAGGAAAACTAGAGGAGGGGCAAGCCCCTCATGGCCCCTTTGATAAGCTCTCCAGGTGGAGAGGTTCTGATCTGAAAGGTTGGAACAATCGCCAGCCATGGGAGGGGTAAGTATGTAGCAAAGTCAGTCAAGTGAGCAGGGTGAAGTTAAAAAGGCGCTACTCAAGCAGGAGATGTACAGAGAGCAAGACAATGGCCATCCTGGGTGGCCTGATCATACACTTCACCCCTACACACCCTGCACAACCCTTACAATCTTGGTCTGCCCCTCTTCTGAGATATCTCTGGGGTCAGGGATGCAGAGGGGCACTGCAACTAGATACCATAAACATGGTACAGGCACCAGCACCTAAAGAGTATCAAGAGTAAGACACCTAGTATTCTGAGAATGGTTATTTGCCAGGATGTGGGCAAATTTTGGAGCCAAGCATTTACTGAGTCAGTAGAGAGGGAGTCAATGGCACCAGAGCCCTGTCCAGTTAAGGAAGGAAAGTCCACTCCTGGTTTTGACAAACCAAGAGCCACTGCTGTGGGTAGAAGAAGGCTCTAGCTCTAAATCGAACACTGTGGTGGCCTAGCTAGGAGTCAGCCGTCACAGTACAGGTCTGCTCCACCATATAATGTTGAGTGCCATTAGGGGTAGACCTATCAGGTCTTTCCAAACAAAAAACCATTAATCCCACTAGGTAAACTTGTGTGTCAAGAGGCCAGCCTATCTATTCCACTTCACATAGCATAGCTCAGGGATGCTCATGAGCAATCATGAGTACAGTAATGTTTACCTAGAGGGATCCTTCTGATGTATTGACAAGTGGGACAGGAAGACAGTGAGAGTATCCTCTCCCCATTATCTGCCATCCTCACATTGTCCCATTAGTTGGGTTCATTTTTCATGGAAGTCCAGAAAAGGATGACAATGGCATCTTGCTGTAGACCCTGCAATTAGACTCATTTTTCATTAAGGCCACTGTTGCTTCCCAGTCCTCAAATATATTTCCTTTACTGAGACCAGGAATGAAATATAAGACATATAACAAGTGCAACACAGGGGAGATCATGAACATTAAACAAAACAGAAGCAGTATCCACATTCTGAAATGATACACATCTGCCTACGGTTTTTCTCCTGGTCTGCAATACAGTTCAGAAAACTCAACCTTACAGTAATATAGGAACATGTCCAAAATCTCATCTACAGTGATAACCTAGTTTTACCTAGGATGTCTGAACCACAGCCACTCCATTCTGACTTTCAAATGCACTCTGCTGTATAATAGTCAATGCACATGTAGAGTATATGTTTTACAGGCCAGAAAACCACCTACCCCGGTCAGTAAAGTTTTAGTTAAACCATGTATAAGCCAGAATGTCTTTCATACCTCTACATGGGGAGATTTTTCCATGATTTCCCCTTTTGACTGCAGATTATTTGGTAGACCAAAGTACATGTCTCTCGAAGTCACGGTGAATGCTGCCTGCCTGCTCAGTGTCTGGATCATGACCCTTGGTATTAAGTCTTCTTTAGGTTTTCCTAATTAGCCACGTTGCGGAAAAACCGATCAATAGTGTGAACAAGCTCATAAGTGTGTTTACGGGGAAATACTTTATAGACTATACATTCTATCACTTATACTGAATTGTTACACAAACATTGTGCATGTGTTCTTAGCGTCAGACTTAAAGCAAGGAGCAAAACACCAGGAGTAGTTATACCCTGTGACAACGTCACTAGGTAATTTTCTTTTTCTCCTGAACATCGGGGCAGAAGTGTGGCTAAGATAGTAACTTTCATAAATACAGACCTCAATTAACAGACCTAGAATTTAATATCCACTGAAACTTAGTATTTTTTCTCTCTAAAATTACCTTCATCTCCTCAAAACATAGCTGAGTCAATATGAATTTGTTTGCAAAATAAATCTGGTCAACTGACCACAGGCTCCTCCAAACTGGTTGTAGCAAAATTTCTCAGGCCATAAAAGCCAAACAAAAGCCTACCATTAGGCTCCACCTTGGTGTAGTTCTCTCTTCGGGAGGTTCCCAAAACATTGAGATTCCTGTGCATGCCAGGAGATAATCTTTTCCATTCACCTGACAAGGCTGCTCAGAACCCCAAAGTTTTCAATTTCTGTAGTGACCAGGCAGAAAGAAATGAAAAATGTTTCAATTCTACTCACAGCTATAGTTTACCAAACTGTTTTAAGTCATAACTAACTTGAGGGGAAGGGTTTCCCTATATTTGGAAAATATAGACCAAAACAAGTAATATTCCAGAAAAAAATAAAAATCACACCCACATTCAGCACTTCACTCAGTAACCAACTGGTTTGTTAACTTTTTATGAAGCCATCAGGTTTTCCAGTCAGACTCTTTAATTTCTTACCCAGTTCACCAGTATGATCTGGAATTTATCAGAACTGTGTTTTTCAAAAAGGACCTTCCTATAAATCTTCTTGAAGACGAAATGCTTTTGCAAAAGTAAAAGAGTACAACAGTAACTGTCTATAAATGACAAAAGACTTAAAACGTCACGGTTGAAAACCTAATACCAATATAATCCACAAAGAAACTTGGTTACAATAGCTAGAGTAACGGTGATTATAATTTCAACTCTTAAAATCCTTAATCTCTGGCAAGAAGCAAGAAGCAAGTAATTGTGAACTGTTTGCCATACCAGAATTTCCTGTTTGGAAAACTTATGCTTTAGACTTACTCTCCTAAGAAGACAGAGATAGGTAAACTTGGACCCAGGCAGCAATTAATGTCCAATATTTTATTCTATCTGAAATGACCCATGAAGTCAATGAAGTAAGTGAATTTTATTCATTTAGCTTAGTTGAACTGCAAATTACCAAAATCTGGAGATACTATTTTAGATAAACGTTCCCAAAACATAATTATTCCTACAGAGTTCATTTAAAAGCTCTTATCTCATTTACATTAACTTATATTTTCATCATATCAAGTTATTTTCCTTGTTGACAAATTTGCAACAGATATAATAAGGTCTTATTTGGCACCAAGTAAATCCAGCTATAGGAGAAGTATTATACTTAACATCGATGATTCTAAAGACATGTATATATTAATCAAACCACTAAGCTTAAGCTAGCATCAATAGCAGATGATTCACTGCTAAATATTTCCCAGATCATGTGAAAATGAAATGCACTCTATCCAGCTTCTTTTATATTTCTAAGAATTCATATAAGTGCTTATTTTTTTTCAAGAAAATTAAACAGAACTCATACACAAACCAACTTTGGCAATGCCATTTGGAAGCAGAGACACCTCATATTAATAATGTACACACAGGCACAAAGATCTCACAGTTTTCCTACAGAGTTTAAAAGCCTCCCCCCTTTTTTTTTTCTTCACTCTCAGGGACTGGATTAAAGTTTCTGAGAGTTCAGGTGTATCATTTACACCTCAAAGGTGCAGGAAGAGAAGTACCAATTCCTTCTAAAAAGCTAATTTCCTCTAAAGGTATAATAAAAAATAGTTTTAGAATGTCAAAAGATTAATATTGAAGCCATTTTAAGGGATATTTTTAGTTTCTAAATAGCAAATTCACAAATAGGTGGGAAAAGATACCATGCTCTTGCATAGGAAGAATAAATATTATTATAAATGATTATACAACCCAAGGTGATTTGGATTGATTGCAGATTCAGAGCAATCCCTATCAAATCAGCAATGAAATTTTTTTCTGCAGAACTGAAATGAAAATTTTTTGACTTTGTGTGGAAACATAAAAGAACCTGAACAGACAAAACAATTTTGAGAAAGAAGAATGAAGAAGAGGAATCATACTCCCTGACTTCAGATTATACTACAAAGCTACAGTAATTAAAACAGTATGGTAGAATTATCATAACAGTATGGTGGTGGCACAAAATCAGATACAGAGATCAATGGAACAAGATAGAAAACCCAGAAATTAACCCACACACTATGGTCAATTAATCTATGACAAAAGAGGCAAGAATATACAATGAAGAAACAGCCTCTTCAAGTGATAAAAAGATGCTGGGAACCCTAAACAGCTATATATAAAAGAATGAAATTAGAAAATTCTCAAATACCATGCACAAAAATAAACTCAAAATGGATTAGAAAGTTAAATGTAAGGCTGGATACTGTAAAACTCCTAGAGGTAAACATAGATCAGACACTCTAACATAAACTGTAGCAATATTTTCTTCCATTACTCCCCTAGAATAATAGAAACAAAAGCAAAACTAAACAAATGAGACCAAATTAAACTTAAAAGCTTTTACACAGCAAAGGAAACCATAAACAAAATGAAGAGAGTGTCTACAGAATGAGAGAAAATATTTGCCAACAATGAAAGCAAATTGGGGTTAATCTCAATTAACAAGGGGCTAATTTCCAAAATATGTAAATGGTACATGCAGCTCAAGATCAAAAAAACAAACCACCCAATCAAAAATGGGCAGAAGACCTAAACAGACATTTCTCCAAAGAAGACATACAGATGGCCAACAGCCACATAAAAAGATGCTCAAGACTGCTAATTATTAGAGGAATGCAAATCAAAACTACAATGAGGTATAATCTCACACCTATCAGAATGACCAGACCAAAAAGTCTACAAATGGAGTTCCCATCATGACTCAGTGGGAACGAATGTGACTAGTATCCACGAGGACACAGGTTCAATGCCTGGCCTTGCTCAATGGAATAAGGATCCAGCATTGCCGTGAGCTGTGGTGCTGGTCACAGATGCAGCTCAGATCTGGCTTGCTGTGGCATAGGCCGACAGCTGCAGCTCTGATTCGATCCCTAGCCTGGGAACCTCCATATGCTGCACTGTGGCCCTAAAAAGACAAAAAAAAAAAAAAAAGTCTACAAATAATAAATGCTAGAGAGGGTGTAGGGAAAATAGAACCATCCTACACTGTTGATGGGAATGTAAACTGATGCAGCCAATATGGAAAACTGTTTGGAAATTCCTTAAAAACAAAAAATAAAGTTATCATTGATATGATCCAGCAATCCCACTCCTAGGCATATATACATAAAAGATGAAAGCTCTAATTCAAAAAGACACATGCACCTCAATGATTATAGCAACACTATGTATAATAGCCAAGACATAGAAGCAACATAAATGTCTCTCAACAGAAAAACAGATAAAGATTTTATATATATATAAGATTTTACATATATATAATGGAATATTAGTCATAAAAATGAAACAATGCCATTTGAAGCAATAGGGTGGATTTAGATATTCTCATATTGGGTGAAATAAGTCAGACAAAGACACCATATAACTTATACGTGGACTCTAAAAAAGGATACCCATCAACTTATTTACAAAACAGAAACTGACTCCCAGACATAGAAAACAAACTTACGGTTACCAAAGGGTAATGAGGGGAATAAATTAGGAATCTGGAATTGAAAGATACACACTACTATATATGAAACAGATACACAAGGATCTCTTTATAACACAGGCTATATATTCAATATCTTATAATAACCTATAATAGAAAAGAATAAAAATATATATAACTGAACCACTTTTCTGTAGACTTGAAATGTTGTAAATCAACTATATAGACTTCAGTAATAAATAGTTAATTCAGTTGAAACAAATAAGAGTAATATCATTTACTCACATGCCTCACTTTCAAAGGAACAAGAACATGAGCATTCAAATTAACCTTCACTAGGGCTGTTAGCTCAGCCTCTGTGGCCCATATTAACATAAAAAGTAATGGCCAGCCCACAGCTGTGGTCACTTCTTTTTTTTCCAACTTCTTTTTTCCCACTATCATGGTGGCCAATGTCTTAACAACAGCCTTAGGAATTTATGAGTTCTCTATACTTTTGGAAGCTCCCATTCCTCAAGGACAGCCACCACAGGGCTTCACATACTTAACTCGTGGACAGCAACCTCAGGATTTTCCCCTACAACTTTTGGGATTACTCTTGCAAATTCTGGCCCTCACACTTAGTGGACAGCCACCCTGATTTACACCTGTAACTTTCAAGCACCACATGTGAATGGAGGACCCTGAAACTTTCCATTCCCCAACTTGTATTTCCCGACTTCTTGGTTTTCATGGGAGTTTCCTTGGTCCCCCGGCTGCTCTGCTAATTGCTGGACTGCACCCAGCAGTCCTGCAAGGCATATGCCTGCCCAGTTTCAAGACTGAAGAAAGAGCAGAGAGGCAGAGGCAGAGACAAATACATCAACGGTTTAAAGGATGGGGAGCTTACCAGTCTGAAGCAAGGTCCTGGAGCAACATCCCACTGTGTATAGCACATGGTGGGCAGGATATGGCTTCCAGGGGGTGGGGAAGGTTAGCAGTTACCAATTGACATCAGGTTGTTCACTGGTTACCAGGGAAACCAGCAGAAGCACTCGCTCTTCAGGGCCTCTTTGATAAGCTCTACAGGTGGAGACGTTCTGATCTAAAGGATAGAATAATCACCAGCTGAGGTGGGGGCAAGTACGTAGGAAGGTCAGTCAGGTGAGTAGAGTGTAGATGACACAGGCACTGGCCGGCCAACCAGAGGATGTGTAGAAAGCCAGAGAACAGCCATCTTGGGTAAGCTGATCATAAGGACACGAAAACGGACCAGTCAGGGTAGTTTCAGTATCCAAGGAAGAAATAAGGAGGAAGCTAAAGAGAGATTCACAAGTATCATTTTACACAAACTGCCAATTTCCGATGACTAGGATTTCTGATCAGACATAATTAGATGCTAGAGTTGGATATCCTGGTGGGTTTCCTTCTAACTGCACATTTATTAGATTACTTACCTAATCTGTCCAAATTTGTATCTTCCACAGAGAGAATAAGTGAGATCACATTTAGGAAATATTTTTACTATAAACGTTTTTATCTCTCTTTAAAGTCTCACTACATTGTTGCGTTAAATAGTAACTTAAGTTTTAACAGAAAACAATTCAGAATGCAACAAAAACAGGTGGAAGCGATGTACAGAGATCACTTATCCTTTTAGGCTTGCCACGAACCTGCTTTGCAAAATACCTTAAAACATTAAAGGAAAAAAACAGTACTTTTCTCAAAATTCAAATTCCTCTGAATTCTTTACATTTTTCCACCCTCACTGCCATCTCTAATTTACTCTAATTTAATTAATGATTTTTACTTTTTCCTAAAGTACGGTTCTGCTAAAGTGATGCATTTGCTCAGAAATCTGCCAGGTGTTCCTGACCACAATGCCAAGTTTATTTTATTATTATTATTATTTTTTTTTTTTTTTTTTTTTTTTTGCTATTTCTTGGGCCGCTTCCGCGGCATATGGAGGTTCCCAGGCTAGGGGTCTAATCGGAGCTGTAGCTGCCAGCCTATGCCAGAGCCACAGAAATGCAGGATCCGAGCCGAGTCTGCAATCTACACCACAGCTCATGGCAACGCCGGATCGTTAACCCACTGAGCAAGGGCAGGGATCGAACCCTCAACCTCATGGTTCCTAGTCGGATTCATTAACCACTGCGCCACCACGGGAACTCCCACAATGCCAAGTTTAAACTAACCAGGCTGTTATTCACCTCCCTCTTTAACCCATCTGTAACCCAGATTTTCAACCTCATTTCCCCAGGTGTCTTTTCTCCTGCTCTGTCTGAATTACTAGCTTTGTCTGCTTTAGTCTTTCTCACCTCTAAGCCTTTGCTCACACAAGGAATGCTTTTCCCTTCATTTCGCCAGCCCTAGAAGTCTTTAGCTTCTATTTTATTTCTGAATCCCTTCCTGATTTACTTGTTCAAAAGTAAACTTTCCCTCCACTATTTTATACACACTAATTTCTGTATTTCAATTAAGAAAATTTCATATTTCAGCTTCAGTTTTATTTTATACTTGGCTTATCAGCCTTATAAAATGTAAATAAATATAAAGAAAATGGCAGGCAAACGTCTTTCTGGTTCTATGTATATCATGTGCATAGGCTGGGTTTAAGTCTCAAAAATAAAAGTAACAAAACTGTTCTAAAACCATTACAACAATTTACAGATAAGGGAACTGAAGTTGAAATCAGTAAGATAATCTGGCTTGAGTTCTGAGCTAGAAATTACTGAAGCCAATCTGCAATGCCCAAATCTACTATGTCACATTACTTTGACTTTGAGAAATGAATATAAAAATGCTATACAGCTTAAAGAATAGTTAAGTCTTGAATGAAAACTGTTACCATTTTTTTGACATTTTATTATTTTTAATATTTTATTGAGGTATGGTTGATGTATATTATGTTTCCATTGTACAGCCTGGTGATTTACAATTTTTAAAGGTTATATTCCATTTACAGTGATTATAAAATATTGGCAATATTTCCTGTGTTGTACTATCCTAGTAGCTTATTTATTTTATACCTGGTAGTTTGTACCTTTTAATCTCTTATCCCTATCGTGCTCCTCTCCTTTTGCCTCTCCCACTGGTAACCATCTATTTCTCTGTATCTATGATTCCTTTCTGTTTTATATTTGCTTGTTTTATTCTTTCAGATTCTACATATAAGTTAAATCATTTGATATTTTACTTTAACTTATTTCATTTGGCACAACATCCTCTAAGTCTATCCATGTTGTCACAAATAGCAAGATTTCATTTTTTATGGCTGAGTAGTTGTTCATTTTGTGTGTGTGTGATATATACACATATCATCTCTTGATGGACACTTATGTTGCTTCCAAATCCTGTAAATTGTAAATAATGCTGCTATGAACATAGGAGTGCATGTAACCTTTTGAATTAGTGTTTTTGTATTTTTCAGTTACATACCCAAGAGTAAAATTGCTGGATCATATGGTAGCTTTTTCATTTATTTATATATATATATATTTTTTTTCCTACTGTACAGCATGGTGACCCATGTATACATTCTTTTTCCTCACATTAAGTGTTCCATCATAAGTGACTAGACAGAGTTCCCAGTGCTACACTGCAGGGTCCCATTGCTAATCCATCCCGAAGGCAACATTCTGCATCTATTCACCCCAAGCTCCCAGTCTATCCCACTCCCTCCCCTTCCCTCCTGGCAACCATAAGTCTATTCTCCAAGTCCATGATTTTCTTTTCTGTGGAAAGATTCCTTTGTGCTATATATTATAGTCCAGATATGTGATATCATATGGTATTTGTATTTCTTGTTCTGACTTCACTCAGGATGAGAGTCTCTAATTCAATCCATGTTGCTGCAAATGGCATTATGTCATTCTTTTTTATGGCTGAGTAGTATTCCATTGTGTATATATACAACTTCTTCCTAATCCAATCATGGACATTTGGGTTGTTTCCATGTCTTGGCTATTGTGAACAGTGCTGCAATGAACATGCGGGTGCAAGTGTCTTTTTTAAGTAGAGTTTTGTCCAGTATATGCCCAAGAGTGGGACTGCTGGGTCATATGGTAGTTCTATGTATAGATTTCAAAGATACCTCCATATTGTTCTCCATAGTGGTTGTACCATCTTCCATTCCCACCAACAGTGCAGGAGGGTTCCCTTTTCTCCACAGCCCCTCCAGAATTTATTTGTGGTCTTATTAATGATGGCCAGTCTGACTGCTGTGAGGTGATCTTTTGTGGTTCCATATAAATTTTTGGATTGTTTGTTCTAGTTCTATGAAAAATGTCATGGGTAATTTGATAGGGACTGCATCGAATCTGTAGATCGCTTTGGGTAGTATGGCCATTTTTACAATATTATTTTTAATTTTTTGAGAAGCCTCCTGTTTTCCATGGTGGCTGCACAAATTTACATTTCCACCAACAGTGTATGAGTGTTCCCTTTTCTCCACATTCTTGCCAACACTTATTATTTGTATTCTGTTTGATGATAGCCATTCTGACAGGTGTGCAGTGATATCTCATTGTGGTTTTGATTTGTATTTCCCTGATTAGCAATGTTGAGCATCTTTTCATCTGCCCATTGGTCATCTATATTTCTTCTTTGGAGAAATGTCTATTCAGGTCTTCTGCCCACTTTTAGCTATGTTGTTTGTTTTATTTGATGTTGACGTGTATGAGCTGTTTATATATTTTGGATACTACCCGTTATTGGTCAAATAATTTGCAAATATTTTCTCCCATTCTTGAGGCTGTCTTTTTGTTTTATCAGTGGTTCCTTTGCTTTGCAAAAGCTTTTAAGTTTCATTAGTCCTAATTATTTAGTTTTGCTTTTATTTCTTTGCTTTAGGAGACAGATTCAAAAAAAAAGTATTATTCTAAGTCAGAGTGTTTTGCTTATCTATTATTCTAGGAGTCTTATGGTTTCTGGTCTTACATTTTCTTTAATCCAACTTGAATTTATTTTTGTATATGGTTTTACAGAATGTTCTAATTTCATTCTTTCACATGTAGCTGTCCAGTTTTCCCAGCACCGCTTATTGAAGAGACTGTCTTTTCTCCAATGAATAGTCTTGCCTCCTTTGTTGTAGATTTTGTCGTAGGTGTGTGGCCATATTTCTAAGCTCTCTGTTCTGTTCCACTTAACTATATTTCTGTTTTTGTGCCAGTATCATAATATTTTGATAATTATAACTTTTTCTTCTTCTTCTTTTTTTTTTTTTCTATTTTTAAGGCCCCAGCTGCAGCATATATGAAAGTTCCTGACCTAGGGGTTGTACTGGAGCTGCAACTGCTGGCATACACCACATAGCCACAGCAATGCCAGATCCAAACCACAATTGCAACCTACACTGCAGCTTGTGGCAATGCCAGATACTTAACCTACTGAGTGAGGCCATGGATCAAACCTGCATCCTCATGGAGACTATGTCAGGTTCTTAACCTGCTGAGCCACAATAGGAACTCCAATAACTATAGCTTTTATTTAGTCTGAAGTCAGGGTGTGTGATTCCTCCCGTTCTGGTCTTCTTTTTTAAGATTTTGGCTATTAAGGGATTTTGCTTTTGCATATACATTTTTAAATTATTTGTTCAAGTTCTGTGAAAAATGCCCTTGGTATTTTGATAAGGATTACATTGATCATTGTTATTATACCATCTTTTCTCCATTGTTCTATATCTCAGTCACCTGTCTCTATACCCCTATATCCTTTCTCCTCCTTTTCCATCTTCTTCTCCATCTGTCTCTGACTCTGTCTCTCTCTTTCTACCTCTCTTTCCTTTTCAATAGTGAACATGGATCATTCAAAATCCTCACCTTTCTTTTCTCAAATTTTAGAGATTGATAAATTTAAATTCTGAGATATAAACATGAAACTCTCCCTTTTTTTTCACTCTCTACCCTATTTACAAACTAACTGTCCCAATTCAAACACCACTGCATACTTGTGGGGATTTAATGCTCAATTATATCCACATTGTTGCTGGAATTCTCAGAGGCACATGCTGGTTACGTTCCATAAAGAATCTGTTCAGAATAGTGCTTTGTGTCACCAAGACCATACCTTCCCTTTACGGCTCAACAATTGTTCCTTAGTTCCAGAAATATATAAATTTCACATTTCTTTTTCTTCAATGTATGATCATTCTGTCCCCTGATTTCTCTTCGGTTTCTCTATTTTCTCTAGTTTGTCTGTCTCCTCTGCCATCTCCTAGATCTGCCATTCATCAACCAGCTTTACTGGTTCATTCCCCATCCTTGTTCACATTTATTAACCTACTGCTGATTGCTTAGGGGTTGAGAAGGATTCAATATTAATGTATTCCAATAAAGCAGTACTAAAAGTAGACTGTTTCTGATGTCAAACGCTGCTCATATAAGGGATGCTGAATTTAGCTGTCCTCACCGAGGTTAATGATTACTTCTCTTCTCAGCAACAGACATGTGTTATTTCTGCTGACAATATCTGAGGTCCACATTGCCCCATTTGAACTCAGATTACTGTTTAGATGATGGGGAAACTGCCAACTTATTTGGATTCACAAATACTGCGGAAAAAATTTGTGTGAGTACTAACTGGATAGATAAAATAATTGAACACAAATTCCTGTTCTATTGTAATCTTTCAGAAACTCTGTGTTTTTTAATCTCAAAAATGCGACTGCTAAGAAAGTCTCCCTTAAAGAAACAATGTATATGAAAGCACCTAGGACAAGGGCTTGCATTTCAGTTGATCTTTCAAATCTTCCTAACATTTCCTTCTCTCTAAATTCGCTTTCCAATAGACTATCCAATACACAGAAAATCCTTGACCTTTCAGAATAAATGCATATTTCCGGATCAGGCATTAGAATAAACAGACTTTAGAGGAACTTATATACTAGGTTAAGAAATTGAAGTCCTATTCTGCAAGCAATATATGATTTTGCCCCAGTGTAATTGTATATGGGTTAATTGTTAAGGTTCTAAAAATTAACTCAAGAAATTTATATATATATATATCATATATATATATATATATCACATGAATTTGGATGTCTAATATTTAATAAAGAAATGTGTTTATAGAAATTGATAGTCAATAGGAGACATCAAAATTATAATTAAGGAATGACATGCACTCTGAATTAACAAGTGACTTATACTTTTATATCAGTCTGAAAGAATTTTAATTGCATAAAAATCTTCCCTCTATCATTAGAGTTGATAGCACCTGACATAAGCTTTAATACAGTAGGTTCTCAATAATGAAGTGAATGAATAAATGAATATCAAGATTGATTATATAACCCTCATACTAAATAAAAGTCAAAGTCCAGTCTTCTTAACACAGTTTATCTTAACCTTGGTTCCCAAAGTATATTCATTTTCCAAGTACCTTTCCAATCTGTAAGAGAAAACATCTAGAGCTACATTTTTTTTTTCTGCATTGACTATAAGAATCAAGATCCTTCCACATGGGTAAACAGATTTACAAGACCGAAAACCCTAAAAACATGCCTATTGTTGCTACTGCTTTATGTGGTGAGGCATGCAATGCCCTAGAGTCAGAGTAAGAGACTTAGCTCTGGTTCCTGCTTCTCCACAAGCCAGCTGTCTGATCTTGTGAGACTAATTTATAGTCTTCTCCTTTGCAGACTGAGTGCAACGATTCTAAGATGGCTTTCAACTCCAATATTTCATAGTAATCCACAGTATAATATTATGTTAGAAACAGAAATAATTAGTATGTGACTGGCACTTTCTTTTCCACTTCTACTTCTTTCCTTTGTAAGAGCTGTCAGACAAATACTGAGTCCAAAGTAAAAGTGAACATTCGAATCATGAATATAAATAGAGTTTTTCAGATGATCCAGGGATTTAAAAAAAAATCTCCCATGAAACAATATCATATATTCTTTATGGTTTTTTACATATCTGCATCACTCTTCACACGTTAAATACCCGTCTTGATGCTTTGGATATCTTTCTTTGTGTTTTTAGATGTCTTTCTTGATTTTTTACATTGAATATATGTTTCAGTGATGTATAGTACTGATGACACTAGGAGGAGGATAACCCCCCCAAAATGTAATAATGTTCCTTACGAATTTAATTTTACATATAATTTTTCATATACTGTAAATAACTGCTTTTGGGTTCCTACTACATCCTGAATCAACTGCTATAGATACAACAGTGAACAAGGCACCAGAATGTGCCATCTAGTAGGTAAGAAAGATAATAAGCAGGCAATTCAATAATACTACATAGGACATACAATGAGGGAAATATACAGTGTGATGGGAGCACACAAGATGGAAGTTGTTTACTGCAGCAAAGACATCCAGGAAAGCTACTTTGAAGGAAGCAATATTTAAGTTTCGATTTGAAGAACTATCTAGGCAAAGAGGGCATACAAGCCTGAAAAGCCAATAAACAGTCTGGGCAAAGTTCTGGAGATGGCAGACCTTGAGAGAAGTTACACATGGTCCCCAATACTTGGTGTGAATACCTTGAAAGAGACAGTGGTAAGAGGTAAGACCCCCCCCCAAAAAAAGTAATAAGAAAATGACTTTGGAATACTCAGTTATGAAAATTAGACCTTCTCCCGATTGCATCAGGAATCTATTTTTTGGAAAATAATTGTCAAAAGCAAGTTTGAAGAAAATAGATGATACAAACCATAACTCTCTGGTGCAAATATAAGTGTATAGAAGACCAAAAACGGTCTAGGGGTAGTCTGAATAATGGAACATTTAACTCTTCTTTCCTCTGTTCCAACCTGAAATTGAATTTGGTGTCACAAACTTCTGCCAGAATATTTTAAGAGTTAAGATTTTTCCGTCAGATTTTAATGACAGATAGTAAAAATGTCATCAAAGGACTGGAAGGTAAGAAGAGGGGCTCTGGTTCCTGTTTTATCACAACAAATTCTGCATTCCTGCAGAAGACACATAATTTCTATGTGTATCAGCAACTATAAACAGTATTAAGCTTATTTAACAACATTCATTTTTAAAATTCTGATTCTGAATACTTATATCATATTTGATATATAGATTTGGTCTTTGCTCATTTGTGAGTACTCACAAATACCTTGAAATCATTGTTTCTTTAGGTGGGTTTAATATAGTTTACATTATTAATTCATTTTTAAAACATCTATATTATATTACATGAAGATAAATGGTTCCTTATCCGTAAAATTGCAAATTTCCATGTAGCAAGAGATTTGCATTAAGCAGGTTTGCTGCCCATTTAAAGCATTTCACACATTAGTTGGAGATTCTTCAAGGGTGCAAGGGCACTTTACCTTTGATTTCATTCCTTGTGCTTAATCCAACACCTGAAAAATAATAGGCACACGAAAAATTGTTGAGTTGAAAATGTTTTCTTTAATAGAGCTTTCTTTGAGAGCCTTACATTGCTGTATATACACTAAATTTTTTAGATGATAATGGGTTAGCATTATTCATTATCATATTTTACTATTAAATCCAACTGGCAGCAGAAACGATGAGGCGAAGAGATTTAAATGATTTGATCAAGGTGACTAATCAAAGTCAGGTAAAAATAAATTCTAGATTCCCTGAACTCTTTCTTTGGTCTTAAGATCCTACGGGCTTTTTTTCTTTTCTAATCTACTTGAATTCTGCGGGCAACCATTACCATTGTCGATAATATTTATTACAAAATAAGGCACTTCATCACTCATTACTATACATTTTCAGTCTTGAAACAGATTTTAACAAGAGACCGTTTAATCAAACTAAATCATGTGATTTTTCATAAATGTCAACACCCATTGTCATAATGGCTTAATGCTAAGATTCTACTAGAAAGGAAATAAGACATCCAGTTCTAAACCTCGCAAAACAAATTTCGCTAGACCATTTTAAGTTAGTTTTCCCAAAGGACATCCAAGTGCATTTTCATGCTCATAAATAGACCATAGTTGTAGTTTTCTGAGAGTTCTGATTTGAATGCTAACTAATACTCACTGACATAGGATAAGACATCTATTTTAAGTTCTTATATAATTATAAGGTCATCTTTGAAGCACAATCTTTTAAACTTTTATTCTTTCATTATTTTAAATCTTTAAAGTGAATGTCATTCTGGGTTGTCGTTTTTTTTTTTCCTCCTCCATGAGTTTAACGGGAATAAAGTATTTTTAACACTCTTACTCAGTTTTAGTTAGAAAAGTCTGATCTTATCACTGAGGTTTATTTGCCAGATAATTAATGCACTTGTGATGTTGACATTAAAAATAGCTTCTTAACAACAAAAGACCCAGAATCGCCAAAGCAATCCTGAGAAACAAAAACCAAGCAGGAGGCATAACTCTCCCAGACTTCAAGAAATACTACAAAGCCACAGTCATCAAAACAGTGTGGTACTGGTATCAGAACTGACAGACCGACCAATGGAACAGAAGAGAGAACCCAGAAATAAACCCTGACACCTATGGTCAATTCATCTTTGACAAGGGAGGCAAGAACATCAAATGGGAAAAAGACAGTCTATTCAGCAAGCATTGCTGGGAAACCTGGACAGCTGCATGCAAAGCAATGAAACTAGAACACACCCTCACACCATGCACAAAAATAAACTCCAAATGGCTGAAAGACTTAAATATACGACAGGACACCATCAAACTCCTAGAAGAAAACATAGGCAAAACACTCTCTGACATCCACATCATGAATATTTTCTCAGGTCAGTCTCCCAAAGCAATCAAAATTAGAGCAAAAGTAAACCTATGGGACCTCATCAAACTGAAAAGCTTTTGCACAGCAAAGGAAACCCAAAAGAAAACAAAAAGACAACTTACAGAATGGGAGAAAACAGTTTCAAATGATGCAACCAACAAGGGCTTTATCTCTAGAATATAACTTATACAACCCAACAGCAAAAAAGCCAATCAATCAATGGAAAAATGGGCAAAAGACCTGAATAGACATTTCTCCAAAGAAGATATACAGATGGCCAGCAAACACATGAAAAAATGCTCAACATTGCTGATTATAAGAGAAATGCAGATCAAAACTACCATGAGATATCACCTCACACCAGTCAGAATGGCCATCATTAATAAATCCACAAATAACAAGTGCTGGAGGGGCTGTGGAGAAAAGGGAACCCTCCTGCACTGTTGGTGGGAATGGAAACTGGTACAGCCACTATGGAGAACAGTTTGGAGATACCTTAGAAATCTATACATACAACTTCCATATGACCCCGCAATCCCACTCTTGGGCATCTATCCGGACAAAACTCTACTTAAAAGAGACACGTGCACCTGCATGTTCACTGCAGCACTATTCACAATAGCCAGGACATGGAAACAACCCAAATGTCCATTGACAGATGATTGGATTCGGAAGATGTGGTATATATACACAATGGAATACTACTCAGCCATAAAAAAAAGAATGACATAATGCCATTTGCAGCAACATGGATGGAACTAGAGAATCTCATACTGAGTGAAATGAGCCAGAAAGACAAAGACAAATACCATATGATATCACTTATAACTGGAATCTAATATCCAGCACAAATGAACATCTCCTCAGAAAAGAAAATCATGGAGTTCCCGTTGTGGCGCAGTGGTTAACGAATCCGACTAGGAACCATGAGGTTGCGGGTTCGGTCCCTGCCCTTGCTCAGTGGGTTAACGATCCAGCGTTGCCGTGAGCTGTGGTGTAGGTTGCAGACGCAGCTCGGATCCCACGTTGCTGTGGCTCTGGCGTAGGCCGGTGGCTACAGCTCCAATTCAACCCCTAGCCTGGGAACCTCCATATGCCGCAGGAGCGGCCCAAGAAATAGCAACAACAACAACAACAACAATAACAACAAAAAAAAGAAAACAAAAGAAAATCTTGGACTTGGAGAAGAGACTTGTGGCTGCCTGATGGGAGGGGGAGGGAGTGGGAGGGATTGGGAGCTTGGGCTTATCAGACACAACTTAGAGTAGATTTACAAGGAGATCCTGCTGAATAGCATTGAGAACTTTGTCTAGATACTCATGTTGCAACAGAAGAAAGGGTGGGGGAAAAAATGTAATTGTAATGTATACATGTAAGGATAACCTGACCCCCTTGCTGTACAGTGGGAAAATTAAAAAAAATTATTAATAAAAAAAAATAGCTTCTTGATGTGAGATGAATAAAATACAGAGAACAGGTTTAGAGTAGAATTATATAAGTAAAATTTTTGAACCTGAGTTAATACAAACTTTAAATTGAAAGAGTACCCCTATACCGATAACAACTTCTATATAAGTGCGTGGAACATATGTGCACATTGCTGTCATACTTGATAGAAACCTTCCATACAGGTAGTAGAACTAATGATTTCATACAAATACTAAACTCCTTCGTAATAATACTAAAAAAATAAAGATGTTTATAAATATGTATTGAGCCTCTTCTTCATACATTAAGCTATTCACATGTATTATTTCTAATCATCACAACAAATTCTGCATTCCTGCAGAAGACACATAATTTCTATATGGTGTTTATTTTTAGCAATGTTTTATAGACAAATAAGAATTTTTTTAAGATTGAATTGTCATAAATTAGACCACTGACCCATGTTGGTCAATCTAAAGGTAGCTTCAGATTCAAGAGACTTTTAGTATCTCCATGATTCTTCAAGAGCTTGGTGTATTTACTCACGTCTTATTTTTGGCTTTTATTCATGTGCAAATCTTGGGATTTTTAAATAACTTTTGGAGTAAAAATTAGCAAAGCTGAGCTCTTCAGCAGAACCCCTAGGCTACGAGGACTTCCTGACTATACACATGAAGACAAGGAGAACTGGAATGGGCTTAGGAGGTTTTTGCAGCACATGGCATATATTTTCCATAGAATGAAAGGTATACAACATTCTGATTTCTCAGAGGTGGTTGTGGAGAGGCTGTGACAGTTGCCCGCCAGTCTGTGAGCCATGTTTATAGAGTGAAGATAGTAGACAAGTAACATAAAAATCAGAAGAGGAGTATGTCAAGTGCTCATATCTCAGACAGGAATATAAGAACCTGTATAGATCTCCAGTGGTAGTGTTGGCCATATCCTACATCTGCACCTAGATTTTAGGCATCACAAACATAAAAAATACACGTGCACATGCTACACAGATCACACACAGCAGTAAGTTATCAGCAGCTGAATGCGCAAAGCAGAGTGGATGATGTAAACACACGTTTCCTAACAGTTTGGTATAAAAGTAATGGGTAATGGAGCCTATTTCCTAGTTCTGTCCCTAGCAATCTATATTCATTTGGGCAAACTAATGTTCTCTCTGATCCTGCAACCTCATCTGTCAAACAGGCAAAATACTGCCATCCATGGTAAGGCTGCTGGGAAGCTTTTTAGAAGAACATAAAGAAAAAGTTTATGACATACATATAACATAGTCCAGTGGTGAACATGCACCGGTGAAAAGATGACCAAAATATGTGGCAGAATTAAATTACTGAGTGCCTGACATACTGGGCCTAGGCCAGACACTGAAGTCTAGAGTGAAGCCTCCTTCCTTGAGTATCTTATGATTGAAGACATAGTTATTTCTAGAAAATGAGAATTACTGGAAAAGGGAACAACATGAACATAAAAGTACATAGTGAGTGTATGGGGAACAGAAATGATTTAAAATTTCAGACCATGGAATTCCCATTGTGGCTCAGTAGTTAATGAACCTGACTAGTATCCAGGAGGATGCAGGTTCAATCCCTAGCCTTGCTCAGTGGGTTGAGGATCCAGCGTTGCCATGAGCTGTGGTGTAGGTTGCAGAAGTGGCTCACATCCCATGTTGCTGTGGCTATGGTGTAGGCCAGCGGCTACAGCTCCAATTTGACCCCTAGCCTGGAAACCTCCATATGCCATGGCCCTAAAAGAAACAAATAAATAATTGAAAAATAAAATAAAACAAAACTTCAAACTATGAAAGGCAAGGTAAGACATACAAGGTACTAAATACAGGGAAAAAAAGGGCACACTCCTAAATCTCTGAGGGCATTTTAGGCCATACCAAAATAAAGTAAGCTTACTCTTTTTCTATCTTGTTCTTTTATCCTTTCATGGTACAGCTGATGCTTAGGTTGAGAAGACAACTAATACATATTATTGAGATGAAATGTTACAATCATGGTCTGAAACAGCTAGAAATGCAATTAAGAAAGGAAGGAAAGAAGAAAAGGAGGAAGGGAGGGAGAAAACTTGATAGATAACCACTATGTGCATGGCATTCTGCAAGCCCTGAAACAAATGATGGCTATGAAATGGGCAAAAGAAAGTAGACTGCTAATATCAAACTAAAAGGGAAGCACTCAATGTTTAAAATATTGAATTAGCAGTCACGAAATGGTAGATTTTAGTTCTAGCTCGGTCATATAACAGGTGACGTGCTATAGGATAATTAAGTTGTTTTACATTTTGGGCCTACTTCCTCTTTTTATAAAATGAATAAGAATTATTCATTTTATAAAATGTAGATGGTTAATTCATAACTATGACAATGAATGTGAAAGTCCTCAGCACAGGTAACATTTATATACTTGGAAAAACAGACATATTAAAAACCTTCTCCCAGTAGTACGTGTTTCACATAGCTTATTTAATTATCGGAACAACCGTAGATACTATTATGATCCTCATTTTTCAGATAAGAGAAAGAGACTCTGAGATTTTTAAAAACATCTTCAAATTCACATAGTTCACAAGTATCAGAATTATGGTTAAAACCCACGAACAGTTGGGTGGCTGATCTTAAATCTCATAGTCTTTCTCCCTCTCTACTTTATACTAAGTGAAAGTGCTACCAGCCTACTTACCCAAACAGGGTCTGGCGGGAAAAAAAAGTTAACATGACAAGAAGTTTAGCATGAGCATCATGAAGATGACAGAACGTGAGGATTGTTAAGAATGAGAACATGTTAGAATGTCGGCGATGACTGACAACATTAGAGAATGTTCACTAACCGGGCAGTGTCCAAGGCTGCCGAAGAGAACCTACAAGATGAAAAAGAAATGAAAGGGAGGAGGAGGCGGATAAGCACTCATCAGTCAGTGCGGGCTAGAGCTGCCAGCAGGCAGAACAAGGCAGTCCAAGAAGAGCTCCATCCTGCAAGAAAAGAGAGGCCCCACTGCACCTGGTGAGAAGAAAAGATGCAAAGGCTTGAGAGACAAAGGCACCAAAAAGACCAAAAAAGCCCTGCAGAGGACTGAGGGATGAAAATGGCTTTAATTATCCCATAAAAAGGTCACTGGAAATGCCACCTTCTCACTGTAAAAGAGAGCTCAGCCCGCTGCCTGTGGCTGGGAAGGAACGTCATGCCTTCAAACTGTATGTGTCTCAGGAAAAGATGTTTTGTTCTCTGCAGGCCTTTGGACTGTGGGGATGGTGAAAATACATTTTGTCAAAATAGGTTTGTAGGACATATTTCATTTCTTCTGTGACAGCTCCAGAACTAATCCTTAGGGGAGAAAAAAAGATGGAGGAATATAAGGAAAATGATATGGAGAATACAATAAAAATATCCTCACTTATGATACAGAAAAGAGGAACTGGAAAAAAAAAGAATTAAGGAAAATCAAAGAGTAAGGCATTTAAGTGCGGGATCAGAAGAGGATGTCAAATCTAGGCTGTGCTCTGAGTTGGTATCGCTGTCTGGTCCTCACCCCCCAGGAACTGCTCTGCCCTCTGCAGCAAGGCTTCCATTGTTAGTCCTGTGGAGATGTAACAATAATTATGATGAAAGTCAAGAAAATCCTAGGATTTCCCGTCCTGTTTCTCAAAGACATTAGAGACACCAGGGATATATAACATGTGGAATTTAGCAAAAGTTTTAAAATAGAAGTGTGTAAAGCATAAACCTCACTCAGACTAACCAAAGAGGAGGGGTTTTCTCATTATCTGGAATGTGGGCTACGTAGTATGGTATAATATGAGTTCAAATCTTGGCCCTTCTCTTTTATAGTTTTATGAAAGATGGATCTATTAGTCATTCTTTATGAGCCTCAGTTTCTTTACCTGGGATGCTACCACCCCATGTTTTAGTGAATGTAATTTTATGAGCCTTTTTTCCCCCCAATACTCGGCGCCATAGGTATTCAAGGATTGTTGGTTCTTTTTTTGTGGTAGATAAAACTTACACTTCTGATTGCTATTTAAGCCTATAATAATCATTTTATAAATGGAATTCATAATCATGCCAACTGTAAGTATCAAATAGTTCAAACAGATTTCATTTCAACTTCAGTAGATTTATTTCCATGAAGGGCTGTCCTTAAGTGTATTTATATTGGATTTCAATGGTGTCTCTGTCTGAAATCTTTCCTGATTTCCCTCTGAAGAACTGTTCTCAGATTTCTTTTTTTTTTTTAATAGTTTTGTGTTCATGGAAAAATGAAGACTAAAAGAGAGAGACCTCCCATCTACCCCCGACACCCACACATGCATAGCCTCTCCCAGAAGCAACATCCCCCAAGAGAAGTACATTTGTTACAATTGATGAATTTACACTAACATAATCACCCAAAGTCTCTAGCTTGTATTACATTAGGGTTCACAACTCCTTTTTAACAAACAAATGTTTATGAAATAGATATGACATATTACTAAGACAAACAATGCCCCAAATGCCCTTTATGTGTACCATTTTCTATTATTTTCCCTCTTTTGCACTATAGCACCTGATCTGAGTAACTAAAGAACTGAACATCAGTGTCCACTACACCATATTTGCAGAGGCAAAGACAGAGAAAGCAAACATTTTAATGGAGAAAAAAAGAAATAAGAAGTACGGAATTCCCCTTGTGGCTCAGTGTGTTAAGAACCCAACATACTGTCCATGAGAATGCAGGTTCAATCACTGGCCTCACTCAGTAGGTTAAGGATCTGGCACTGCCAGAAGCTGCAGCATAGGTCACAGATGTGGCTCAGATCTGGCGTTGCTATGGCTGAGCTGTAGGCTTGCAGCTGCAGCTCCAGTTTGACCCCTAGCCCAGGAACTTCCATATGTTGTGGGTGTGGCTGTAAAAAGAAAAAAAAAACAAGATATAAAAATTATTTTGCTGGATTGATCAATTTCCTAGCATCCCAGTTAATGTCTTACAGATTTTTTTCAAAAGCACTTACCCTGTTTCACTAACACCATAGTATTAGAATTAGAACCAATCTTTGGTGATGTCTTTGTCATAAACCCAACCTTTAATTTATTCAAAAGCAGACATTGTTATGAGGATTTATTGACTTTGCATAAGTTTTTTAAATCTATATTTTTATTCCTTTAAAAATAATTTGTTTATATGGATCTTTAGAGATTCTGTATCTTCCCTGAAATTATTCATAAAATGTTCCATGAAATCTCTGTTTGCATTGTTTGGGGGAAAGGACCTGGGGATTTTATAAGATTTTTCTAATGGGCAAGTGAACTGATTAAGAAATACATTCAAGTCAACAAACATTTATTTATTGCCATATACTTGCTGAAGTTTGGTATTCAATATTTTTGAGTGCCTACTGTGATTTAGGTATGGTGTTCTGTTTTGTTTATTAACACATATATTCAGTAACATATTGACCATACCAGGGCCTATTTAGCAAATATCACAACATAAAATAGGGAAAAATATGAAGTGACACTATTATCTTCCTGCTGAGGTAAACTGTCATTTCATTTTATAATAATGAATTGCTTCAAAGGATATAGTTTGATGTGTCACTTGGAAAGGTATCAAGCTAGGTTGCATCTGATGTTTGCATTTAGGCAAAATATCCAGAAAAACAGTGTAAACAAAAAAGAAAAGCATACGTTTTCCCCTTAAACTCAATATAACAACATCAAGCAAAGTTACCTAATTTGGACAATAAAAGCTAAAGCCTTTGCACTAAAATTCACAGCATAAGGAAATCAAATGTTCCAGACATGAGAAATATAAAATCAATTAAAGACAAACTGAGGTCCTATGATATGCCTTGGAATCAACCAAGGGGAAAACTGTAGTCCTTCTTAGAAATCCCGCAAGGGGGAGTTCCCATCGTGGCGCAGTGGTTAACGAATTCACTAGGAACCATGAGGTTGCGGGTTCGGTCCCTGCCCTTGCTCAGTGGGTTAACGATCCGGCGTTGCCATGAGCTGTCGTGTAGGTTGCAGATGCAGCTCGGATCCCACGTTGCTGTGGCTCTGGCGTAGGCTGGTGGCTACAGCTCCGATTCGACCCCTAGCCTGGGAACCTCCATATGCCGCAGCAGCGGCCCAAGAAATAGCAAAAAAAGGCAACAACAACAAAAAAAGACAAAAAGAAAAAAAAGAAATCAACCAAGGGAAAAACTGCCATTGGAATCAACCAAGGGGAAAACTAGTCCTTTGAAAGTTATTCAAATCTGATGATGCCACCATATGCAAGTGTGGTTGATATCCAGCAGCAATTTAATTGGACATATTCTTTATTTCTAAAGGGCACTTTTGCTTGTGATATCTAGGTGTTCTCTGTTTGCTATTGCGTTGACCTTTAGAGATTCTTAGAAACAGTCTTTGAGGTTTCATACCATTTTTTTTCCAGACTGAAAACAGCTTATTAAATTGTTTCCTCTGAGATAACATCACCATTATAGAGACATGGGTGTGGACATACTAAGGTTTGTCAGTGACATCCCAAGCACATACCAATAGAATTGAATTTTAAGTTATGAATTTTTTAATTTAGCTTTTCATTGTGCTTCCTTTTAATCTCATAGTATAGGATGATCAATTATCATAGAAATATTTAATTGACAGTGCATAAAATAGTTAATATAATGAAATTATATTTGTGAATGGTATAGAAAACTCAGGAAGTAAAAATTGACGTTTGAAATCTATGCTGTGCCAGTTATCTTATTTTCTACTTTAAAATTATTGATGATTAGGAGAAATGTAAATCTTATTAAAGAGCTCAAATAAATTGACCACACAAATACTTAGCAGTGGATAAGACTTAAATTATGAAATCCAAAAAGATTTTTTTTTCTTTCTTTCTCTTACTTACTAATGCCACCTCAGGACAATATTAGAGCTGCTCTAATTATTATTACTTATTAATAGTAAATTATACAATCAAATTGTCTTAGGATAGAAAATCAGTGCATCACCCATTAATAAATTTTAGGCAAAAATAATTAACTCATGAAGAACCTTGAAAGATAAAGTCTCTGACCTTCAAAGGGCTAGTGTACCCCTCCCAGGTTGTCTCAGATGCTGAAAGGTAGCTGAGACTTTGCTGACACATCAAAGTTAGGGAGTATATAAAGTCAGTTTGCATCTGTGACAAGATGATTAGGAAAACAGCTTTCTGAATCAGATGAAAGGGTTTTGAAGAACTGTTTCCCACAGTTCTGTGTGAACTAGGGCTTATCATTTAATTCTTTTCACCTGAATTTTCTCACTTACAAATTCAAGATACAACGTAAATTGAGGGGGTTTTGTGAGGATTCACTTTGTGAATATATATGTGGGAATGTGTTGATTACTGAATAATACCAATGGCATCAGACAGAATCCCTTTACTTTAAAAGTACAGAAACTCAAACTATCTTGAGGTAAAAGGGAATTTGTGACTTATGTAACTAGGAAGTGCAGAGAATAGAACTACCTTTAAACACAGATGGCTCCAAGGGCTCAATTAGTATGATCAGAATTCTGTTTCTCTCTCTCTCTCAGTGGTGCTTCTGCTGGGCCTTGCTTTCAGACAGGCTCTTTCTATGGCTCCTTATAATATCAGACCAAATCTACCAATAAACTTGAACTTCATATTTCCAGAGGAAAGGTGGGCACACCATCATGGAGATCTGAGTCCAGTTTAAGCTACATGTTATGACTACAGTATTTACTACGGCAGGATGAAGCTCTGATTAGCCAACCTGGACCACGGGCTTGACTCTGCAGCCCCTGCAGTCAAAGCTGGTGGGGTAATGATACTAGAAAAGGGAAGGGATATTGGGTACACACATCACACACACAAACACACAACAAAACACATCATAGTTATTTATTATTATCACTATTATTCCTTAAAATTAACACACTTGCATTTCTACAAGGAAATAACATTGGCAGTTAAATTTTTTTCTAGGTTGGGAGAATCGTCTCATAGGCATTCTTTACTTAATTCTTACTCATGTATGGAAGAAACACATGACTATTTTTCATTTCATAGGAAAATATTAGTGTAGTGTAAATTAAGTTAGGTTAAGTAAATATTCATCCAATGAAGAATTAATCCTTCTCTGGTTAGGGAAATTTTCAGCTATTATGTCAAATATGTTCTCTGCCCCTTTCTCTTTTTTCTTCTGAGACCCGTATAATGCAAATGTTAGTACACCGGATGTTGTCCAAGTTAAACTGTCCTCATTTATTTTTCTGTTCTGTTCAGCATCAGCGATTTCTACCACTCTGCCTTCTAGCTCCCTGATCTATTCCTCTGTTTCTTTTAGTATACTGTTGATTCTTTTTTTTTAAATTTCAGTTGTACTCTTCATCTCTGTTTGATTATTCTTTATATTTTCCAACTCTTTGCTAAAAATTTCTAACCTCTTTCTCTGTGCATTCATTCTAAAGTTCTTTGATCATCTTTAAGATCATTAACCCAAACTCTTTCTCAGGTACATTGCCTATCTCTGCTTTACTTACTTCTGTGGTTTTATCTTCTTCCTTTGAAATAAGTTCCTCTGTCGCCTAATTTTCTCTTCTTATTTCTATGTTTCTGGCTACACGGTTAGTGTTCATGACTTCAGAGAAGTTTTGTAGAAATCGTTATAAGCATCCCAGCAGCACACTCCCCTCTGGTCACTACAGCTAAATGCTTTAGAGGTGCCCCCTTTGTGAGCTGAGTGGGTCCTTCTGCTGTGGTGGGTTGACTATTCTGGGCAGTCTGGTGGGCTTGTTGGCACATGGCCCAATGGGCTACCAGGCCCTGCCTAGTGGGGAGGCTGTTGGCCATTGTTTGGTGGGACTGGGTCACAAGACAGCTGACTGTGGAGGCCTAGGGAGCCACAGGGCTAATGCTGGCTCACTGATGGGTGGACTCAGGGTCCAGGAGATCCCAGACCTGATGCTCACTGGCCAGTGGGTGAAGCCAGGTCTTGGGGCTAGCCCACCATGTGGTCCTGGGGCTAAACTCCAGTTTCTTAATCTGTGAAATTAGTTACAACGATAACCTACTTTACAGTTGAATGAATGCCAAAGTGTACTATTTGAGCTAGAAAGAAAGATTGAATTCTACAAATGCACTATATACTGAGCTAGAAAACTGATACAAAAGTTTACAAAAGTGTACTTGCTCTTGAGGAAATTACAGAATGATAGGTAAGACAGGAAAAGAATAACCACTTTATTAATTTTTCTTCTGGAGGGCACCATTTGTTGTCTGACCTCAATAACACTAAGATAAATATTTAGAGAACCTGGGATTTTACTCTCTGTGAATTAAACAGTGATAGACTGTTTTCTTAATTAAACTTGTCATTAAAGATGAGATATTATATGCCTAGGATATATGATGTGAAAGTCTAAAGCACAGAAATATGGCATATGAAAATTAAAGTGTCCATTCTTGCATATATGTCGGGAAGTACACATTTTTTTGTCAAAAGAAAACACATATAGTTACAACTGGGGGAGACTAAAGGTAGGGAATAGTAGAATGAATCAGCTAGAGAAAGATGAGAGCCACTGTTAGTATTCACTCACAAACAGGAGATGGAATTCCTTACATATCATACAGACACAACTATGATTGAACACCTGTGGAGGGTGGGTACCAATATTGATGTTTAATGAGGTAGAGTAGAGGGTCAGTTGTGGAAAACCCATGCCAAAGCTATAACTAACCACTCTAGTTCAACTTTTAGAGGAAGTGAATATCCAAAGAAAAAATAAATATAGGATTCTCAAATAATATCTAAAGTCAATTGATATAACAATATTAATAAGTGCCAGGAAGGAATTAAAATGAAAATAAAAAATAGGGACTAGTAGTACAAGAATACTATATAATGAGCAAATAAACAGTATATATTTATCATGTGCCTCTCTATGCAAAGAAATAGCATCAAAATATGCAAAAATAAATAGTCTCAGAAAATTAAAAGTGAAAAAGCAAAAAATTAGTAATATAGATTTGAACACAACTGAAAGTATTCAGGAGTTCCTGCTGTGGGCACAGTGTAAGAATTTGACTGAAGTGGCTCAGGTTGCTGTGGAGGCACAAGTTTGATCCCTAGCCCAGTACAATGGTTTAAAGGATTTGGCACTGGCACAGCTATGGTATAGGTCGCAGCTGTGGTGCAGATTAAATCCCAAAGGTAAAGTAAATAACGCCATGATTAGGAAATTATAACACAGATTTAGTTTTCAGGTTATATTCAGGACTCTCAATTTAAAAAAAGGCAAATGATTAAAAAATGGGCAAAAGTAATTGGCTATTAATGAGGAAAAATAGTATTAAACGCATGAAATTACACTTCCCTATTAACTGGGTTAATGCTGATTTTAACAATATTGAGGGAGTTCCCATCATAGGCGTTCCCATCGTGGCTCCGTAATTAATGAATCCAACTAGATTGCAGGTTCAATCCCTGGCCTCGCTTGGTGGGTTAAGGATCCGGCGTTGCTGTGAGCTATGGTGTAGGTCCCAGACATGGAAATCCCACGTTGCTGTGGCTCTGGCGTAGGCCAGTGGCTACAGCGCCGATTAGACCCACAGCCTGGGAACCTCCATATGCCTCGGGTGCAGCCTTAGAAAAGACAAAAAAAAAAAATATATATATATATAGAAATACCAGTTTACTCTCATTAGTTTGTTAAATTTTAAAAATCCTGCCAATACCAAGTATTGATGAATAAGTAGGGTTGTGAATTTATACAGCCTACGCAGAGTGATTTGGTATTAACAAGTGGAGTTGAAAATACATGTAGTCTATAATTCAACATCCCCCTTCTAAATAGTAATTGTGAAAATTTCATGCACATGTATATTTGTACAGGGATATTTACTGTGGCATTATATGCAATACTGAAAAACAAAAACAACAATCTATATGGCCATGAAAGGGGAATGAAAAAATAAAATTAAAAAAAAGATACTGAATAGCTAAGGAAAAAAGGGAAAGTTGATGTATTTTTCCTACTCCTTGATTTTTAAAAATCTCTATAAACATATATTTTAAAACTACATACATAAAGAAAAAATTTAACATGGACTGAAAATACACACAAATCCCAAATCCTCTCAAATATTTTCTTGTTGGAACTGAGAGAACAATGGTCTATGGAAGGGGAAAAATGAGATAACAACTTTGTCTTTAGTTGTTTACAAACAACTAAAGCAAGAATGAAAATGCTAACCCTTATTAATTCTTAATAATAGCTATATGGATATTTTTTACATTATTTTCTCTATGATTATGTATTATTTTTAATTTTTATTATTAAAAATTTTCAATGGGAGTTTCAAAATTTATAAAATAAACTCTACATACTGTAGTTGGATTTGTCTAAGTAAATTTATCTTACAGTCACAGAAAACAGAGATCAAAACAATAAAAATGCCATATGATTGAATTATGACCTTATATTAAACATGACAGATGGAAAAGTAGAACATTAAAAATTATCTGATGCTTTTAAACATAAAAAATGTACTGTTTATGAACAGGAAATTAGGCTACAGATTAGTCATTCATTTGGATTATAGTACTGGGTTTATTATTTCAAAGTTTTGTTAACAATTAACAAAAGCTTGTTGAAACTTTTTTTTTCCTCCCCTTCTATGAAGTGAGATTGGTAAAGTTCATAAACTCCTAGATGCAGTGATTTTAAGTCAGGATCTACCATCCGATTGCTGTCTTTTTATATGAAGAATGGCTTCCTCCATTCAATCACTCATTATTCATTCATTCTTTCACCAGCCAACAACTTATAGCCCTTGCTGTGAGTAGGAACTATCCCAAGAAACAAGGATACAGAGAGGAACTATTGTAGTACTATTAATACTAGACACATCTCCATTTTCCTTAACCTCCAGACACTGAATAAGACCAATGGAGATAGATTATATGATAGAACTAGTAATGATAAGGAATAAGTCAGGAAAAACATGGACTCTTATAACACATACGCACTCAGAGGAAGCTCATCATCATCTAAACACATGACACAGAATTTTGTGTATTTGGATACTTGAATAATATTATGATCTTTGGAACATAAGAAGTGGAGAAGGGAAGGAATACTTAGATGTATCATAAGACTAAAGGATTTACAAGGTGCATGAGATCATAAGAAAAATTTAGCTCTAAATTACAGTTGCCAAAAGTTTGTCTTTTACTCATTCTTACCTGAAGTTTTGATATTACAGCAAACTATAACAATCAACATTTTTAGGTCTGTAATAAGTATATGCAATATTTAATGTTATAGTTTCAAAATAAACGAAGTCTTATAAAACCGAATATAGAACTATTTTAGGAAATACACTTTTGCCTTTATGGGTAAATGTGATACATGATGTATCACATCTTCTTTATCCATTCTTCTGTTAGGGGACATTTGGGTTGCTTCTGTGTCTCAGCTACTGTAAACAGTACTGGAATGAACACTGGGGTACATGTACCTTTTTAAATTACAGTTTTCTCTGATAGGTGCCCAGCAGCTGCATAATATGGTAGTTCTATTTAAGTTTTTTGAGGAACCGCTATACTGATTTCCATAGTAGTTTTACCAATTTACATTCCCACCAACAGTGCAAGAGGGTGCCCTTTTCTCTGCCTCCACTCCAGCATTTATTGTTTGCAGACTTCTAATGATTGCATTTCTGGCTGATATATGTTGGTACCGCATAGTAGTTTTGGTTTGCATTTCTCTAATCATTAGCAATGTTGAGCATCTTTTCATGTGTTTGTTGGTCATCTGTCTGTCTCCATTGGAGAAATGTCTATTTAGATTTTCTGCCGATTTTTGATTGGGTAATTTTTTTGATATTGTCTATTTAGATTTTCTGCCGATTTTTGATTGGGTAATTTTTTTGATATTGTCTATTTAGATTTTCTGCCGATTTTTGATTGGGTAATTTTTTGATATTAAAAAATTAAGTTGTTTGTATATTTTAGAAATTAACCCCTTGTCAGTTGCTTCATTTGCAAAAATTTTCTCCCATACGGTACGTTGTCTTTTCATTTAGTTTGTTTTCCTTTTCTGTTGGGAGACATGTTTCTACCATCTTTTCTTAGCCTCTCTGCTTCTAATTTCTATGCTGAAAACTCCATCTTGTCCTGCTTTACCCTACATTCCTTGGAAAACAATTGTAGTGCTGGTAAATAACTTAAAAACAAAGACCAAAAGGCTTAAGTTATTCATGTGGTCAGCTGAATGAGGACATAATGCGTTGGTCTAGGTAAAGCAGACCTGTGCAGATAGGCATGCCCTTTGCACAGCATGACATGTCCTGTTAAGATAAGAGGAAGATGAACCTCATGGCCCCAAGGGGTTTATGAAGGGTCCTTAGCAGGATATGCATCAGCAAGGAGAATGAGGTGCAAATGTAGGCACTCTGGGTAGCCCCAGATAGGCATGCCTTCTGCAGAAGCATAGTGGTGATTCTGTAGATGCTATGCAAAGATAGCTGATGTCAGGCATTCTCAATGCTAATGACTGTTAAATGCCTAAAGATCAGAGTAAAAGCTTAACCAACTACCAGCTAGGTGACTTTTAAAAAAATAAAAAAAAACTATATTCTGCACCTACAGCCCCCTCCTCACTTGATCTAATCCTTAAGAGGACAATAAAAGCAGTGTGGTTTCTTGAAGCAGGGCTCTTGGTCCCTGAGATCTTGAGTCCCCCGGTTCCCATCTTTGATTAAGATAAATGTCTCTGTGTCTTATTTTATGTTAACCTTAAGTTTCACAGAGCCGTTATTCAGCCCTTACTTGCTGAGCTGGTCTTGACACTTTGCTATGCAAAAAGCTTTTAAGTTCAATTAGGTCCCGTTTCTTTATTTTTGTTTTTATTTTTATTACTCTAGGAGGTGGATCTGAGAAAACATCTCTGCGGTTTATCTAAGGGAGTGTTCTGCCCAAGTTCCCCTCTAAGATTTTTATAGTTTCCAGTCTTATATTTAGGTCTTTAATCTGTTTTAAGTTTACTAATAGTTAAGATGATACAGAGTGTTCTAATTTCATTCTTTTACAGGTAGCTGTCCAGTATTCCCAACACCACTTGTTGAAGAGATTTTCTCTTCTCCATTGTATATTCTTGAATCATTTGTCATAGATTAGTTGACCAAAGGTGGGTGGGTTTATTTCTGGGCTATCATTTTGGGGGTTTTTGGGTATGTACTAGTACCATACTGTTTTGATTATTATAGCTTTGTAGTGTAGTCTGAAGTCAAGGAGCTTGATTCCTCCAGCTCCATTATTCTTTGTCAGGATTGCTTTGGCTATTTGAAGATTTTTATGTTTCCATAAAAAATTTCAAAACTTTGGAGTTCCCATTGTGGCTCAGTGGTAAAGAACCTGACTAGTAATCATGAGGATGCTGGTTCAATTCCTGCCTTGCTCAGTGAGTTAAGTATCCAGCATAGCCATGAGCTGTGGTGTGGATCACAGACATGGCTTGGATCCTGCATTGCTGTGGCTGTGGTGTAAATCACTGGATGAAGCTCTGATTCAACCCTTAGCCCAGGAACTTCCATATGCCTCAGATGAGGCCCTTAAAAAAATAAAATTGGTTCTAGTGCTGTGAACATTTCCATTGTCATTTTGATAGGGATTGCACTGAATCTGTAGATTGCCTTGGGTAATATAGTCATTTTGATAATACTGATTCTTCCAATCTAAGAGCATGGTATATCTTTCCATCTGTTTGTGTCATCTTTGATTTCAGCTATTGTGTTTTTACCTCTGTTTGTTTAATCTTTAAATTTTCTATTTATTTGTTCAACATGTCTTGTAAATTTATTGATCTTTGCCTCCATTTTTTTCCTAAATTCTTGGATTTTCTTTACTATCATTACTCTAAAGTCTTTGTCATGGAGGTAGCTTATCGGCAGTTCATTTAGTTTTTTTTTTTTTTTTCTGGTTCCTTCATCTGGCCCATACTTCTCTGCCTTTTCATTTTGTATAGCTTTTTGCATGGTCTCCTTTTGCAGGCTACAAGGTTATAGCCTCTCTTGCTTTTGGTGTCTAGCCTCTTGTGGGTGAAGTTGATATAGGGTTTTAGGGCAGGCTTTCTGATTGGAGAGACTGGTTCCTGCGCATTCATAGGTGCAGCTAAATTTTGTCCCTCTAGGGGATGAAGCTTCATCTCTGGCTTTGATTAGAGGCAGCTGTGTGGGGCTTTAGGGGGGCTTTGGTTACCCTGTTTGCTGATGGGCTATGTTCCTACTCTGTTTATTGTTTAGCCTGGGGCTTCTCATCCCTAATGGGTGGGGCCAGATTTTCCCAAAATGGCAGCCTCCAGGGGAGCTTACACTGATGATTATTCCATGGGACCTCTGCCTCCAATATCATGCCCCCACAGAAAGCCACAGCTGCCCTCTGCTTTCCCAGGAGAACCTCCAAGACTCACAGGTAAATCTGACCCTGATTCTTATGGAGTCCCTGCATTGCCCTGGGCACGCATGAAAATTTGTGTGTCCCCTCCAAGCATGGAGTCTCTGTTTCCCCTTGTCCTGTGGAGCTCCTGCACACAAGCTTCACTGGCCTACCATGCCATGTCTTCCAATCGCAGCTCTTCCCAATGCCAGACCCCCAGGCATGGTAGGCTGACGTGGGGTTCGGAACTCTCACTTCTATGGGAAAACTTCTGCAATGTAGTTATTTTCCAGTCTACGGGTCATCCACCCAGTGAGAATGGGATTGCTTATATTGCGCAAACACCCCTCCTACCATCTTGATAGGGCTTCTTCATTGTCTCTGGATGTAGGGTATCTTTTATGGTAGTTTTCAGTATATTTTGTGGATGGTTATTCAGAAGTTAGTCATAATATTGGTGTTTTCCTGAAAGGAGGGGAGCCTGAGTCCTTCTACTCCACCATCTTGCCTCTGAATGCCACTTTTAGTAGAATTCTTTAGGGCTAAATTCAACACGTGGAATCACTAATATAAATGGGTCCTGCTTAAAATTAATCATGAGGATCGACACATTTATAAGTTGCTGACTTTAAAATGAGTAGGAGGTGTTCCCTAGTGGCCTAGAAGGTTAAGTATCTGGCATTGTCACTGCGATGGCTCAGGTGCTGCTACGGTATGTGTTCAATTCCTAGCCAAGGAACTTTCACTTACTAAGGGTACCACCAAAAAAATGAGTTGGAGGCCTGCTATGTTAAGTGGAATAAAAACTCAAATTGATTTCATCGATCTCAAATAATAAAAATAAAACCTTATAGTTGCAAAACTTAAGATAGTGAAAGTGAAACATAAATATTTTATTAAAAGTTTTAAATATATACAGTGGGAGTTCCCATGATGGTTCAGCAGAAATGAATATGACTAGTATCCGTGAGGATGCAGGTTTGATCCCCAGCCTCAGTCAGTGGGTTGGCGTGAGCTGCGGTATAGGTCACAGATATGGCTCAGATCTGGCATTGCTGCGGCTGTGGCATAGGCCAGTGGCACAACTGCAATTAGACTCCTAGCCTGGGCACTTCTTGCCATGGGTATGGCCCTAAAAAGACAAAAAGAAAAAAAACATATATAAAAATAAATAAAAATAAAATAAAATATACACATTGGTAATAAAGTCTGTTCTACTAATCCTCACACTTATATATATATATTAAATAAGATTTATATTATCTACATTAAATATTAAATATTTAAATATATATATATAATTATCTACCAAATATAGTCAGGTCTTAATATATAATTTTGCTAATTCTGTGATTCTTGCTCTGGTTTCCTAATTTTTTTAACTATATCTATTTCTATTTTGAAGCCTTAGTTTTTCTTTTCATTCACTTATATTTACTTATTCTAATCTCTTTTCTTTTTCATTTATTTATTTATTTTTTCGTCTTTTTAGGGCCACACCTGCGGCATATGGAGGTTCCCGGGCTAAGGGTCCAATCGGAGCTGTAGCCGCCGGCCTACACCAGAGCCACAGCCACTCGGGATCCAAGCTGCGTCTGCGACCTACACCACAGCTCACGGCAACCCTGGATCCTTCACCCACTGGGCAAGGCCAGGGATCAAACCTGCAACCTCAGGGTTCCCAGTCGGATCTTCCACTGTTGCATCACAATGGGAACTTCTCTCTAATCTCTTTTAGAATATAAGTCTTATTTTAGGATTCACTATACTTAAAATTTAGTTCGTACTTATTTTCTTTTTTAAAAAGCAGGTGATTGAAATCATTTTAAAATAAAAGTATTGCAATTAATTAATCAGTATGGGGGTTTTTTGTTTTGTTTTTGTTTTTGTTTTTTTTGTTTGTTTGTTTGTTTTTAGGGCCACACCTGCGGCATATGGAGGGTTCCAGGCTAGGGGTCCAATTGGAGCTACAGCTGCCAGCATACACCATAGCCACAGCAATGCAGGATCCAAGCCACATCTTCGACCTACACCACAGCTCACTGCAACACCGGATCCTTAACCCACTGAGCAAGGCCAGGGATCAAACCTGTGTCTTCATGGATGCTCGTTAACTGCTGAGCCATGACAGGAATGCCTATTTAGTATGGTTTAGAGTCTACAAATATTCTACGAATATTTCCAATATTTAAATTGAAAGAGAAAATTTTTCTTCTGTCAATTTTTAGTTCCCCAGTTCTTCCAAAAGATAGATGATATAAACAGATAGATACAGATATACACAGTCTAGCATTCTCCAATAGTTGTTTATATGCGCAAACTTCCCAGAGAGCTGAACTGAATAATATTTAGTGCTGAATATTAAGCAAGCAGCAGTTAACATTAAGACTTCTATACTATGTGAAGCTAAATTGTTAATATTCATTTATACTTGACCTAGACATCAAGGTAGATACCGTTATCAGTGAAAAATGGGAAAGACTCTCAAAATAATCTCAGAGATAGAGACAAAAGACTTTTCCCTTGGATGTCATCATGTAAAACAGCCTACTATTTATTAAGGTATTCATAATAGCTCTAATGAGCGTCCTGGTGTTACTACAAATTGTATAAATTCTCTGCGTTTCTGAAATGGAATCACCACTCATATTGTACGCACTCTCAAAGTCTCCTACTCGCTCTCCTCTCCAGGCAAAACTGGAGCATATAAAGTAGCTCTCCATTATCCAGAGTTTTGCTTGCTGCCGCTTCAGTTACCCTCTGTCAACCACGGTCTGAAAATATTGAACGGAAAATTTCAGAAATAAACAAATCATAAATTTTAAATTGTGTGCTATTTTGAGCAGGATGAAGATATCTTGTTCCATCATGCTGTCTTGCCTGCGATTGAACCCCTTTGTCCCATGTATCCTGCCCTTTAGTCACTTAGTAGCCACTATGATGACTTTCATAGTATCAAAAGTCTTGCATTCAAGTAACTCTTATTTTATTAGCAATGGCCTCAAAATGCAAGAATAGTGATGCTGGTAATTCTGATACGCTGAAGAGAAGCCATAAGTTGTTTCCTTTAAGTGAAAAAGTGAAAACTCTCAGCTTAATAAGGTAAGAAAAAAAGCGTAAGCTGAAGTCACTAAGATCTATGGTAGGAATGAATTTTCTATCTGTAAAATTGTGAAGAGAAATAAGTCCATGCTAATTTTGCTGTCACACCTCAAACTGCAAAAGTTATGGCTACTGTGCAATTTAAGTGCTTAGTTAAGATAGAAAAGGCATTAAGATATTTTGAGAATGAAAGACCACATTCACATAACTTTTATTAAAGTAATTTTATAATTACTCTATTTTCATATTAGTTATTATTGTTAATCTCTTACTATAACTAATTTATAAATTAAACTTTATCATAGTTCTGTATGTATAGAAAAAAAAATATAGTGTACATAGGGTTTGGTAGTATTCATGGTTTCAGGCACCCACTGGGGGTCTTGGAACATATCCCCCACAAATAAGGGGGAGCTACTGTAGTGAACAGCTCAGTCCATTCTTTTGAGCCCCATGCTCTGCTGACCACGGGCTGATTCTGTTCTGCTTTTTTTCTGTCCACCTTTATCCACAGCTCTTTAAATGGAAAGAAGAACAAGAAAACCAGAAGTTTTCTATTATGGAAGCCCTTTCCCTCCTCTGTACCTTAGTTTTCTCATCTATGTATTAAGACAGTAGGTTCTGCCAAGAGAAGCTTTCCAACTTCACCATTCTCCAATGCTATGGCTAATATCACAGTAGCAGTCTGGTCCCCCCAAATTTTCTTCTGCTGCCTTTTCCACTGGACGATGATGTCTTCCAGCAGAAGCACTTCCTATAGTGCCTCATGCTGAGACTTCTGAACAGAACTTGCAGAGAATACAGACAGCATTTTCCCCCATGTTTACTGTTTCATGGGCAAACTTCACTTCACCGCATCAATATATCTTAAACCCTACAGAGTCAACACAATACTATGAACTTCGGATGTGACTATGAACAATCAAGATGTACTCCTTTCTAAGAAAAGAATCACTTGAGTTCCCACTGGGGCTCAGCGGTAACGAACCCAAGTAGTATCCAATAGGATGCGGGTTCGATCCCTGGCCTCGCTCAGTTGGTTAAAGATCCCGCATTGCTGTGGCTGTGGTGTAGGGTAGCAGCTACAGCTCCGATTCAACCCCTGGCCCGGGAACCTCCATATGCTGCTGGTTTGGCCCTAAAAAGACAAAAAAAAAAAAAAGGAATCACCATGAATCTGTGCTTTAATTAGATCTCGGAGCCTAATTTTTCAGAAAAGCTTTCTGTACCTGAAAATGTTAACAACAGTCTTCACTGGTAGGGAAGAACTGTGGATGACTTCTTAAAATTTTCTATTACCATGTACTTGCCTATAGTTTAGTCCACAGTAAATGCATTTCTTTTATAAATATATAATTTTTTAAAAGTTAAATTTTCCATGTAATCAGCAAAAAAAAAAAAATCTCAGGAAAGTTGTATTTGTATATGTTTTAATATTACCCATAATAGCTAATGATACAATCTGTCTTATTTCTCTTCAATAGTTATTATGAGACAGCATTAACAACAAGTCATACCATACTTAATATGTGTTTAGGCCTATTAATTTTATTAAAGAACTTTTGCATATCATCTCTCATGTTATCTTTAGAGACATTCTGCCAGGTGGTTAGGCTCATTATTATTATAGTTATACTACAAACTCAAAGAAAAAAAGAGCCCTAAGATTACTACTGCTAGTACTACTGTTTTTTATGTATTTATTTCTACACTAAAAACGTGATTCGAAATAAACAATAATAGCACAGTGATTATATAAAGGCACAGGAATGCAACTTGAGTTACTTTTGTTTCATCATTCCACATGGCCACCTGCATTTTATATTTGTTTAAATTCTTTCAGGGTAAAAATATCTGAAGTTCCTGTACTCTATTGTGAAGTAATAAACATACAGATAGTACTGAAATCCTAGAATTTATTTTAAATTGAGATCTGTTGTGAAATTTTGCCATATTCTCTTTTCCCCCCTAAATATATATATAAAGTATATATAAATATATATAAATTATATAAAGAATACAAATGTATATGTATAGTATGTATAACAACATAAAAGTATATGTACATCATGTTAAAAGAGCCTTTTCGAAAATTAATAAAAAGTATTTTCTGATGAACTGTGAGGAGAAACAGATTGAGAGATCAGATGCTGGCAACTGATTATAAATGCTGGAGAAAATCAATTTTGATGCATTCATTGACAAACTTGCAAAAGTGAGGACTTGAAAAGACATGGTATGCAGGTATAAGGTTTCTTCCCACTTTTGAAAAATATATTTTTTTAATTTAAAAGACAATTCAAGTTTTCCTTTTTAAAAATTGTATTTTTAATTAATTTGGCAAGAGTATAGTATCTAAACAAAGTTTAATAAAAAGAAAATTTCACCGTTTCCTTTCTGTCCATTATCATTATTTACTTTATTATATGATTATTCCTCAAAATAAATGTGTTAAAATGATCTATCTTGTACTATAAATACACCAGGTATATCCCTGCAACAGATGTTTTCTGAGTTACATCTTGTGATGTCAGCAGTAAGAGGGAAATACTGTGCCCAATGAGGAAAAACAAACATTCATCAAGTAAACTTCTGAAAATTGCAATGCCAGATCATTGCCTAAACTCCCTCAGCATCTTTAGGAACCTGCAATTCCATTACCTGGTCCTTTATCTAAATCCAATATAATGGATTTCAATGTATTTAAAAGTCAAATAAATAACATTCCTCTGTCCTATTTCAATAGCATGTCCTGTGTGATATCTTATTTTCATTAAATCATTCTGACTGGTTATTTTTTTAATTGCCTGATTGACTCAATCCTGTCTTTATGCCAATGTACAATCCGATGAGTCCAGTGTTCCCTCTCATACTGATTTTGGGTTGCTCAGATGCCTTCTCCTAAGTTAGTTTATTTTCTAAATTAGCCATGTGCATACTTATATCATGTTATATGGAGACTAAAGGTCAAATACCCATATTTGAGAGAAAAATAGTATTAATGAGCTCTGCTTCTATATAATGTTTCAATGAGACTTTTTAAAAAAATTAAGGTCTACATCTTTGATTAGAACTATTTATCTGAAGAATATATTTGTTAAATCACTTCCTAGTAGCAAATAGTGAAAAATAAGTAGAAAAACATGAGCAATAGTTAATGACTAGAGATCTATCTGGATATGGAGTTCCCTTTGTGGTTCAGCAGTTAAAAAACATGACTAGGATCCATGAGGATGCAGGTTCCATCCCTGGCCTTGCTCAGAGGGTTAAGGATCCGTAGCTGCTATGAGGTGTGGTGTAGGTCGCAGACATGGCCTCGGATCTGGCATTGCTGGGGCTGTGATGTAGGCTAGCATCTGTAGCTCTGATTTGACCCCATAGCCTGGGAACCTCTATATACCAAATGGCCCTAAAAAGCCAAAAAAAAAAAAACAACAAAACAAAAAAAAACAAAACTATCTGCATATAAAACAGATTCTCTTAATTACACTATCACTTGGTTTGCCACTATACATGCAAAAGTATCACCCTTAAAGTTTCTCTTCTAATGTGTGGTTGTATATTAAAAATTGCAAATTAAATATTAATTATAATCTTCAATATATTAGCTATTGGATGCTTCTGCGTCTTTACCCTTTGGAAGATCTGAAATGAATTTTCCAGTGCCTGCTTCTCTGCTATCTGGCATTGTAGGTCCTAGTCCATCTGCTCTCTCTCATGCCACTCAGGAACCTGGGCACAGACATAGGGAGAGTCAAGTTTAAGTATGTACCCTAAGCATCCATGCTTAAGTACACGCTTACGTACTACAGCATCCTTGCCTGCCTTCAGCTGACGACATAGGTCAGTGGACGACCCTCTGCCCATCTCCCAGTTAGCTACATGTGCAAGGGCAGAGTTTTCTATCACTTTGGCATTGCCAATCCTGTGAGTGGAGAGCCAACAGACCCAAGGTTCTACCTCTTGCTCTGGCTGAGTGGGGTTAGTGGGAGGGGGAATCTTTCAACTGGTGAGTTATGCATGTGAGCTGATTTTCAGAGTGGAGCCAACAAGTCTGTGAGGTCTACACTTGCGCTGGGAGCCTCCTTTGCCTGAAGGAATATGCCATTAACGGCAAGTAAAAAACACCATGACAGATTGAGAAAGAGTCCCTGAAAGAAAGGGAAAATTTTATATTTTTGAACAAAGGTCAGTTTTCACACTTTCACTGAGTACTATAAATAATGTAGCCAGCCCTGACACTGGTATAAAGAGATTGGGTTTCTCTGAATATAAAGTAAATCAGTGAGCATAGCTGAGTCAGTTTGGTATCTTACTTCTCTTTCTTTGCCTGCTGAAACTCTAGGAAAATATCTGACCCTTCTATAACCCTATATTACATTTGTTTTATTAACTGTACAACAAATGTATTCTGCATATTTTTAAAGTACCTCCTATATTATACTTTGTGTTCTTCAAAGAGAACATCAACGTTTTCTTTTGAATCTGTGTACTGTTGCTGAAAAGAGAAGGTAATAAGTGAGCTTCGGGTAGTGTGATTCTGAAACCTGATTAAGGAAATGCTATTTAGTTCTACCGTTCCTCCAATTCACGCACTCAAATGTTAGTCTTATGAAAACAAGCCATTTTTTTTTACAGAAACAGATTTAAATGTAGCATTGTTCACACTTGAACTCTACTCTCCCTTTTGAATTTTCCAGTGTGGTGGTGAGCTAAGTCATTCACTCAATTATTAATCACTGAATATCTCATATTGGTTGCATGGGAAAAGAGAGTACTTAAACACACACTTGTAAGTCTTCTACGGGCCAATCTGTGTACCTTCCATCCTTAACTCTCACAACAAAGAGGTAGATATTGCTGGCTTCATTTCCCAAGCAAAGGCATTGAGATTCTATTTGTTAAGACGAAATGACTATTTTCAGCTAGAAGAGGGAAGTTCATTCAATTACGCAAAACTGATCTTTTACAATAACTGCATTTTTTAAAATTAATTTCAATACTCACATTTTAACTGACCTATCACAACCTCCCATGCATGTCTAATGTGAACATCTAGCAAGAAAAAAAAGCAGACTACAGCTCTCAGCATGTTTACAATAAATGCTGCTGCTGAAAGAGCATGTCTTAGAGCATGAAGTGTTACTCTCAGCAACTCGTGATGGAAGCCCTTCCTATGTTTATTAGCATTTGTCAACTGGAGGGCCTCTTTTCTAATACCAAGGCATAACAGTCATTAAGAACATGGTTTTAGTTGGGAAGGAGCTAGCTGTGTTTGTCCTAGAGAAGGACAAATACGATTTTCACTACCCTAACACCTAGCCACTCCAGCCTTCTTCATGCTATGTCTTGTCTGGAAATATCTTTGTCCATGTCCAAGTTTGAGTTCATAGGGGCTCTCTCGCATCCCCTTTCTTACCTAGTCTGGCTGATATGTTTTACCTCAGACATTACTTTATATTTTACACAGCCTTTGAGGAAAAAAAAAATCTGGTAATGCTAATTAGTTGCTATACAAACATTAATTAAGCAATTCTCAAAAGAGATATGGATTAAAAAAAGTAGGCTAGCATATGCTAAATCAGCAATGGGAAAGTTCTAGATAGATAACTCAGTCTATCAAGGTCAAATTCTGTGTCAAAGAACTAGGAAGGATAGATGGGGGGGAAAAGACCAGTCTTGCTGTTGGCCCCACTGAACAAAAATACATCTCCCCTTCCTTCACTCAAATTATGTAATTCCATCCCTGAAGCTGCCTCTTATGCTCCAATTCACATAGATACCCCCCTTCTCTAGCAAGTACTCATTTAATAATTTCCAATTTAATTTCATAGATTCTATTTGAATTCATTTTCACTATGCCTATGAACTGATTATTATTCCACCATACACATGTGGGAATTGAGGTTTTGTGCAATCAAAATGCTTGCGAGGAGCAGAGAAACAATACATGATAGAGTAGTTTTTCATTTCTTATCATTCTAATACAAAAAGTGGTAATGGGATTACAATCCCAACATTACAGATGAAGAAACCAAGGTTCAGAAGGAGGTAAGCCTTGCTCAGGTTTGCAAATCAAGTTATAGAGAAAGAATGCGGTATTATAGGAAAGCAAAGACATATACAATTAATGCTGAAGAGAGCACTGTAGAAAAAGAGATTTAGACACCAGGTACTGCTGCCTTCTGTTTACAGAGACGACCAAGAGCCCATCTGGACTCTGTTAACTGCTGCAACTGGGGTCCAGCTCAGAGGCTTGAACTAAGGAGACATAAAGATTATATGTCCTTGGATTATATGTCCAAGGATCCTTGGTCCTTGGTGCCTCTTCCAGTTATCTATACCTATGAAGTTAAACATTCTGATTTTATCACTGAGACCTTAAATAACAAGCACTGCTTTTTTCAGAGCCTATCAAGTCCTAATTTCAGATATTCAAATGACTGTGGGGTAAGAGTTATTTCCTCCATTTTACAGATGTGATGCAGGAGGTGAAGCTCACATATTCACTCGTTCACTTGACAGATTATTTAATCCAAACTATGTGCATAGAACAGTGTTAGGTACTTGCTCAGAGAGGTAAACCCAGTAGACAGGACACCTTTCTTCATGAAGCTTATAACACAATCAAGACAGACAAATAGGCAAAGACACAGATGACATATATTTGAGAAAGGTGTCATAAAATGAATAGCTTGCTGTTATAGAGGAAAAGTGGGATCCTCAGTGGAAAGCTATGTATGAGTGTAGAGAACAAGCACTAGGATCAGGAAAGGGCAGGTTTTAACTTCAAATCTGAAGCATGAAAAGGACTTTACCTTGCCAAGAGCTGGTGGCAGGGTCATCTAAGACCAGGAGACAGTAAGGATAAAAGTTTTGACACAGAAGAGATTTTGATGTCTTAAGAAATTTAATATATCCAGAATGGTTAGGCTAGTTTAAACATAGGGAAAATGATAGGAAAAGATGACATTTTAGATAGAGAAAGGAAGATAAAAGAGGAATTATTCAAGACACTTAGTAAGTTGAACAAGAATGGAATAGAGATATAGGAAGGAGCTGATAGTGTCCTAAAGGTAGAAAAGAAGGAGCCAGAATTTGAATGCAAATTCAAAATTCCTGCACTCAAACACATATATTTGACCACCTCACTCCCATACCTCTAACACGGACTCACAACTGGATAAAGGTGATTGGCCTAGCTTCATGATTATATATGTTGGTCAAACACCACAAAGTCAACCAGGAGAATCTGAAGTCCAGAGAGATAATGTTCCAGAGTCACAAGGCTAATGTTCCAGGTCTTAGGAAGTGGAACGGGGAGAAAAGGGAGGGATGTGGAGAGAGTGCGTGAGTGAGAGAGAAAGAAAAGGGAAGAGAGAACAGAAAATGATCAACTCATAACATCTTAGATCTAAAATAGACACCTGACTCCACTTTGACCAAAACCACCCCATCTCTGAATTTGAGATGTTTGGTGTTTGGCCAAGAATGTACCTGTAATTTGAACATGACTAGACTACAATCCAGTTGCCCTTTTGCTTGGGGATGAATGTGAGCATGTGATAAACAATAAAATATAAGACATTTTGAAGACGCACAGTGGGTGTTGTAATGATCCCTATTAAAATGTGACTGTGGGTGAGGTGTGAATCCAGAAAATGACTATGTTTGGAATAAAGGTGTGGATACCTTTAATTATCTCCACTGTGAAATGATTTGCAGGTGATTTGCAAGTGCTTGAAGCACAAAAACAAACACATTGCTTCCAATAAAGGTGATATGTTGTTCCATATGGTAGATTTTCACTGTTCTTTATATTATAGTAGCTTTGGGATTTAAGAGAAATTTTGGATTTTGCGAAGTAATTATTGTAATGTTAATAATTCCACACTGTGAGATGATGAAGGTGGAGAAAAGCAGTTTTCACTCTCAACTTCTCAACTTTTATTCTGAAAATTGACTACTATTATTATAAAATAGCTGTTACCTTGCCTATTCATTTTCCCAATTCTTGCTACCATTTAGTGGGCCATAAATTGCCTTCCCAGCCTGTGTTTTTGGGAGAGATTTCTATCTTTCACAAAACTATGAGAAAACCAGAGGTACCTTTAAAAGGAAAGGTAAGAGATTCCTCCAAGGACTGATAGAAGCATTTTTAAAATGTTTAAAGATAGTTCAAAAGATGGGTGAAGACACAGAGCATAACACCAGAAACACAGTAGATTCTTTGTTACGTGCAAACTCCTTCCTCTATATTCTCATGCCTAGTTCTCTGCTTAACCCCACTTTCACCCACATGAGCTCCACTACAAATCAGTTTGTTTCTAAAGTCTAACTATCAAGTCATCTCAAACTCCCCACAATTAATAGTCAAAGTTAAATGACAAGTTTTATTGAAAAGGAAACCAGTTAATTTAGTAGATTTCCTCTTTTATTAAATTAAAGTTAATAATGGTTCCAATTGTTACTGGATCTGTTTTCCAGGACTACTTACACCCAGTGCAACCTACAGACAAAGCACTATGGACTATGTGTCTACAAGGAATGCAAATCATTTGGAAGATCTAATGTATTTACAATTTCTCTGATTATTTTGGATATCATTTTCATGTGTTAGAATTATATTATCTCATGGTTTCTTTACTCAAGAAAAACCTTTGGCCACATATTGGTCCCTCTTAGATCTTAAGGCTGAAGAAGAAATAAGGAAATGTCACCACTTTTTGGTTGTTCATACTTTTTGTTTTATTGGGGTGGACAGTGTGGAGGTCGAATTGGAGCTGCAGCCACTGGCCTGTGCCACAGCCACATCAACACAGGATCCAAGAAATGTCTGTGACCTACACCACAGCTTACTGCAACATCGGATCCTTAACCCACTGAGCAAGGCCAGGAATAGAACTTGCATCCTCATGGATACCTGTCAGATTCATTTCTGCTGAGCCACGATGGGATCTCCTATTTCTAGTTCTTATCAAGATAATTATAGCCAATATTTTTCAAGTGCTTTTAATTTTGAAATATACTGCAAAAGTAAATAAGAAAAAGTAAATACCTATTATGAGACAGGTCCTTAGAATATGGCATTTAATCCTTAGAAGTCAGTAAGAATCAAGATAAGCTAAATGAAGAGATAAATGAGGTTTTTGAAGGCACACTAGTCTGACCTGTAGAAATGAAGAAGGCATGTATGTGTGCATGTAAGCTTGCCTCTGTGTGTAAGTGTGTGTGATTGGAATCGTGATAGGAAGTAGAGATCTTTGGATATTTGGAAATACTGAGCCAAAGGGTAGACGGAAACAAAGGTTTTGATGTAGAAAAGTATTCAGAGCATGACACTTTTAGGATAAAACATAACATGAAGTAATTGAAGCATAAGGCCTATGTAATGCAAGATAAACATCTTAACATGCCTTTGACTATTATAATTAAAAAGCATAGGGAGGCTCTGAATAAAATAATGCCTTCTATGGCCTGGAATCTGGAATAAGCCACATACTAGTTCTGAATAAATATGTATTAGATAAACAAATACAATATTTGCAATTATTTGAAATTGTTGCTTCAACTGATCACAACACCATCTCCCCATCTAGGAACTTAAAACTGGAAATTTCTCTTCTTCCATTGCCCTGATGATTGTAAAGCACAATAAATCCTTGACTTTTTGCACCAAGGCTGGCCACTTACCTCTGGGTAGACCTATCAACTGGTTGTATGATAGGACTAAACAGTCCTGTTACGGCCATGTGTGAGAATTTCAAAATCAAGAACATTAATGTTATATTCAACCTAAAAGAGTGAGAAAATTAAGATGGACTAAAGCTATTGACTGGAATCATGCAATTGAGGCCAGGCATTAGGGATAAATGGATTCTCTAACCACAGCACAATAAATACTATTCTGCTGCTGCTAAGATTTGCTCTCAGAAAAAAAATAGTATAAAAGTGGATGGGGCAATAAACAACTGTTTCTTTCCTTGAGTTCTGGAAAAAAAAATAGAATCCATAGATAAGAGCGTAGAACCAAAACACCATAAACCAAAGCGTCTGCAAAAGGGATTGTTTCAAACCAGTATAAGCTGGTGCAGCCATTATTGACCAGAAATGACGGCACATTCAGTTTCTCTGACCCTCATTCTTGTCAGAAATATTTGGGGAAATACATCAACAGCACATTCCTATCTGAAATCTCAATTAAGATTAACTTAAATATCCCACAGAATCCACTTTTCTAAGTCGGAAAACATGTAAAGATTATTTTTAGTCTAAGAGTACCAAATGACAAAGCATCTATGTTGCAGTGAATATTTTAGGAAGAGTTTTCTTTTAATCTGCATAAACACTTTAAAAATAAATAAATAAAACAATGCAAACCCTGAAAGCAGGCCAGCCTGAAAATAAAGATCACCAGCAGTCAAATCAGAGTGATGAATGTGTCTCCTCACAAGATCATGAGAGACTAATCACTTAAACAGACCAGAAGGTATTATTTTCACCATAAGTGCGTTTTGCTCATATAAGTAATATTAATAGAAATATAAAGTGATATTAAAACTACAAGTGAAACACTAACTGCATCTCCTCAAAGGATAAAACAGGATCAGCATGCAAATAAGCAATCAATTTTCAATAATGGCAAATTGTTAGCCTTACACACTGTTGAAAAGTTAAGAAGTACCTCATTTGCGCCTCATAACAACCTCTAATACAGAGGTGTTGCATGTATTTAATAGACTGATAAAATGGGTCTCAGAGAATTTCCCAAATCTACATAGTTAGGGTGTAGTAGAGCTGGAGGTGCCTAATTCTGGTCAACTCTCCAAGTCAAATATATCTTTTCCCTGGACCAGAAATATGGTACTAGGTTCTAAACACCTGGAGCTGTTGATGTCATCTGTTCCCATAAGGAAAATATATTTTATAATTATTTGGGGGCATAATCTGCAGCTCAAAAGTCACACTATGAGGGAAATAAAAATCAGGTCAGAGTAAGAATGGCATAGCATTTCCTGAACTCTCACTCATGTCATATACATTTCAGGTCCTCATGTTTCTTTCAATATTTATTATAGCCAGTACAGTAGCGTTTCAGGTACGTTTTCAAACTAGTTTGTTTACTGCCATCCAATACCTCACCAAAATTATCTTCCTTTGTTGTCCACACTAGAAAAGTAAATAAACAAGTCCTATATTGTTAAATACTACAGTGTGGAAATTAGAACTAAAGCTCGGGGTTGACAGCCCTGGTTTTGACATGTGGGGCTCTGGCCTAAGGATCTCTGCGGTTCTCTTCCTCCTCAGCCTGAGTTACTGGAATCAATCCTACCAGGTTCTTACAGTTCAAAGCCCCACAAGGATGCTAGTGAAGTGACTCTGTCATTTTCACTATTAATTTTATTTCAGGTTTCAGACGTCAATTCTTGGGACTAGGGTCGGAGATCCACCTGCATGCTAGACATAGTACCACTATTTCTGGTCATCCTCCCCTCAGCTGCATTAATTAGAGGATACAGGGTGGGGCTACGCTGTCTGTCTTCCAAATGAGCCTGAGATCGCAGGATGGGTTCCCATCGACCTCTGCATGAGTTTGAGTAAACCATGCTTAGCACAACATATGTTCACAACCAGTTACAGAGAACTTATTAGTAGCAAATTATTATCTGGTGCTTTGTAGCTACATAACAAAGACAGAAATAGTGTCAGGTATGAATCTTACAGTCTAATGAGAGAGAAACATTAAGCAGATTATCACATAAGTGTACTTAAGTTTATAATCACAACAGTAAAATTGCATAATATATAATTAAAATGGGAATAAGTGCTTTGAAACACTTGATGGGGGTGGGATAATCTTGTCTTATAGAGCAAGGGGTGGAGTGGCAGAAGTTCAAGGTCATATGGAGCTTATCTAAACTTGAAAATAGTTGAACAAGGATGGCCCAGGATCATTAAAATGAGGCTAGCAAACAATGAGAGCATTTAAAGATACAGAAGTAATGCTTAAGTTACATTAAATAAAGTCCCTGTATAAATTATGTCTATGGTATAGTATCAGTTAAATAAAAATGCTCAGTGAAAGATTAAAAAGATTAAAATAAAACTAATAACTTGTCTCTTTCTGAAGGTTGTTCTGCTATTTTAAAAAAGAGTTTTATATTTAAATGCGTAAAATTTAAAGCAGAAAAATCCTTAGAAGCAGGAGAATGAACTGGACTCGCTTGAGGAGAAGAGCTGGTATTTTTCAACTGTATATTTTTCTTCATTATCTATATCACTTCATGTAGGAAAACAAATTTAAGAAATGAGCAATTACCTTAGATTATAACTTACTTTAGGGAGTTCCTGCTGTGGTTCAGAGGGTTAGGAACCCAACATAGTGTCCGTGAGGGTGGAGGCTCAATCCCTGGCCTCACTGAGAGAATTAAGAATCCAGTGTTGCCATAAGCTGTGACAAAGGTTGCAGATGTGGTTCGGATAATATGGTGTTCCAGTGGCTGGGGCATGGGCCAGAAGCTCCGGCTCCAGTTCAACCCCAACCCAGGAATTTCCATATGCCACAGGTGCAGCAGTAAAAAGACGAAAATAAAAAAAAAAAAGAAAGCAAATCTACTTTAGGAAAATCCTGATGTAATATTATGACTATTGCATACGTGTATGTACATAAATATCAGCCATATTTAAATAAAATACCTATGGCCACTATAGATGTGCTGAAATACTGCTTAAGTAAAAATTTTGTCTGGTCATCCTTACCTAATGAAGAATACATGAAAGCCATCTTATTTTTAATGATGAAAATTTTAATTCTCAGAAATAAAGGCAGAAGTTAATTAGACAGTAATCAATGTTGACACTTAGAAAGTATTTAATATGTGCCGGCAACTGCTCAATGTTTGTTCATACACTTTAATTCATTTACTTTTCACAAACCCCTGAGAGGTAGGTTTTATTAACTAATTTACGAAATAAGATCAAACTGAGGTATGGAAAAGTGAATAATCAGTTCAGCTTCATAAATTAGTGGTATTGGGGCTGCGTTAGGCCTCTAGAAATCCTAAATATTAAAATTAATATGGTGTTCCTATGTATACAGTTTTTCTTAAAAAATAATATGAAACTATACTATACACGTAAGAAAGTCAACCAGTATTCTGACTTTTCCCAAAATGTAAGAAAGTCAACCAATATTTTGACTTTTCCATAACCATTTTTTTCTGGAATAATAGATATAATTTCCCGAAAGGACAATAATGCTGGTGGTGCCCAACCAGGTCCTCAGCACGCCTGTCCTATGAGGTACGACAGTACCTGATGGAAAAGCTGGACTGTGGCACAGGCCATATCTCGTCACTGCATGGTCTTTAATACTGAATGTGACTTGGAGGTTGGAGTCATGATGTCACTGATTGGGAAGGGGGCATTCTCAAAAATTAAACGTTAGAAGGGTAAGAGTTGTTTCTTACTATAAGAAATATCCTTCATGTTGGATAAGCAGAGGCACTTGCTCCTTTTGAACCCTTACAGAGCCTTTCCAATGTGCAAGGTCCAGGGATACAGAAATGAATGAGACGTGGAATTCACATATGGGAAAGAACTGCAGGTAAAGATAAAATGACAAGGCAAGGCTATGTGCTATGAAAAAATAAGGAGAGGTAATGGTACCTAATTCAGGTAAATGTGGCCAAAGAATACTTCCAAGAGGTGATGCTGCTCGAGCAAGGTTTAAAGGAAAAGTTGGACCATAAAAATGAACATGTGTCACAGGTTCAAAGGCAAGAGAACGTGGCCTGGAAAGAAAATATGACCAAGGTCCCTATGAAGGGAACACAGCTGATTATGGGAAAGTGACCAGATAAAGTCTGAAAGGCAACACAGCCCAGACCAGAAACAGAGAGATAAAGCCTAAAGAGCTTGGCTTCCTCCTGACTACAATGGCATGCCACTGAGAGGATTCTGAATGGAAGAGTCACATGATCCAATTTATATTACAGAAATTTCACTTTGAACCCCCTAACAGCTTACTTCAGATTCTAAAAGCAGAAGATTTCATAGCAATTGTGTTTTTCTCACAGCGTGACATTATTCTTACATCTCCTTCCCACAATGTTTAGACTTGAAACATCTCAGAAATATACAGGCACACAGTCTTTCTGAGTGAGTCGTGGAGTGCTGTTCAGAGGAAGTATGTGGGCATGTCACAAGACCAACAAAGATGTCCCTATTCTGGAATCGAGGAGCTGTGTGGGCAGGCCACGGACATCAAACAGCTGTCCTTGTGCTCTAATGCACACAAGGGCTGAGGAGAAGAGTCCAGATCCCATCCTTTGTAAGGAAAGTGACCGGTAATAAACCTTTGTGGAGCCAAATCAATCCATCAATTCTTCTTGCTCTGATGTGCCATTCAATATACCAAGAGAAGAGTAAAAGATCAAGAAGGGAACAGTGAGAAGACATTAAGGAAAATCTTACCTAAACTATTGTATTGAAAAGTTATATAATTTGATAAGGACAACAAGTTCTATCACAGTATTCCACATTTTCCTTTGAGTTAACATATTTTGTATTTATTTATCATCTATTTAACAGTTGGGACAATCTAAACTCTGGGTGGAGGAAATGAAAGTGATGTGGAATGATGACAAAATTGACTTACTTTTCTTAAAGCCTGTGACATAGTCAGCTTTTGATTAATTATCAAACTCAAAAAAAAAACCACCATGCAATCATACTTTTTAAATCATAAAGCAAAGCATCCATTAGCATTTCAGTGCATTCATCCATCTTAGGATGCCATGGTTATCTCTGTGGGATAAAACTGAAAGACAAAGTGGTTTAATCTACATTCTTTCCTTTCTGAGGGTTAGGCATACTCAAGATAACAAGAGATGGATGCCCTCCTTCATTCAGAGGAGCTATCCTCACCACAAGCTAGCAAACAAACAAAGTGTTTTTCACAGCCTTTTTTATAGATGAGAAAGCTGAGATTCCAAGAGATTAAATAACTGTCCATAGGTTATGACCAAGTAAGCTGGGAAACATTCCTCATGCATTGGACTGTCTGCCTGCAAAAGTTGTATGCTTTCCATTATCCAACTCAGCTTGTGCAACTACGCCAAAAATTTTTCTCCCTCGCTTGACCAAATCCTGGATGCTTTGTTTTTCTCTATGGAGGAAAATGTAGAACTATTTGCCTCCTCCCCATACATATTTACATATTTTAGCAGAGCTGCTGCATCTTTTCTACGTCATTTATAGTCATTTCTGAGTGAAAGGCTAGTTTACAGGAAGATAAATAGGAAAACACTTGTTCTAGTAGTTTTATGTTTGCTTAAAATCATCTTATCTTTTGGCCTGACACACTAATCATTTTTCAATCCTTTGATTAATTTATGCAGTGTCTCACTTGACTGAAGGTAGTAGGTAAGGCCCAGATACAGAAAATCTTAAAAAACAAAACAAAGTTAACTCCTAATCTTTTTTTTTTTTTTTTTTTAGGGCCTCACCCATGGTATATGGAGGTTCCCAGGCCAGGGGTCTAATAGGAGCTGTAGTTGCCGACCTATGCCAGAGCGACAGCAATGCCAGATCCGAGCCACATCTGCAATCTACACCACAGCACACGGCAATGCCGAATCTCTAACCCACTGAGCAAGGCCAGGGATCGAACCCGCAACCTCATGGTTCCTAGTCAAATTCATTTCTGCTGCGCCACGATACTTCTTTCAAGTGAAGCCCACCTGAGGACAATGATTTTGTGTGTTAAGCTGATATAAGGACCCTCAAAGAAAAGTACATACTACTGTATTGAAAACAGAATATCCCTGGTGTTCCTGTTATGGCTCAGTGGGTTTAGAACCTGACATATTATCCATGAGGATGCAGGTTTGATCCCAGGCCTTGCTCAGTGGGTTAAGGATCTAGTGTTGCCATAAGCTGCAATGTAGTTCACAGACACAGATCGGATCTGGCATTGCTGTAGCAGTGGTGTAGGATGGCAGCTGCAGCTTTGATTTGACCCTTAGCCCAGGAACTTCCATACGTCACAGGTGTGGCCCTAAAAAGAGAAAAGGGGGGGAAAATTTAAAAATTAAAAAAAAAGAAAACAGAATTATTCTCAGTGAAATAGGTCAGTCCAAGCAGCTCATGATTATGGCTTTAACAATGAGAGGAGTTCTGGTAAAGAAAAAGGATGATAAAAGTCAATGCGGGAGTTCCTGGTGTGGCTCAGAAGGTTAAGGACAACATTGTCTCTGAGGATGTGGGTTCAATCCCTGGCCTCGCTTAGTGGGTTAAGAATCTGATGTCATTGTAAGCTGCAGTGTAGGTCACGGATGCAGCTCATATCTGACATAGCTATAGCTGGGTTGCAGGTGGGCAGCTGCATCTCCGAGTCAACCCTTGGCCTTGCAACTTCCATATGCCACAGGGGCAGCCATAAAAAGAAAAAAGAAAAAAAAGAAAAAAGTCAATGAGGAAGCATACCAATAGAATGGATTATAAAATAAAACTAAAGTAAAAGAAAATTACCTAAGAAAATATTTCAATTAAAGACTTGGTAGAGGCATCCTTAACCACAATCTTTAGAAACAGAGAAATGAGTATTCTGTTCAAATGTAATTACAAAGCAAATAACTCGCTATTACTCACTTGAATGCGTATTTCCTATCTGATAAAAGTAGTATTCCGAAGACTGCACTATCAAAAACATTGCTTTAATGGAAGAGAACACTGAACAAGGTATAGACATACCTCATTTTATGACATGTAACTTTATGTTGCTTCACAGACATTGTGTTCTTTGCAAATTTCCCTGCACTTAAAAAATCAATTAGTGCCATTTTCCCAAAAGCATTTGCTCACTTAAGTCTCTGTGTCACATTTTGATAATTCTCACAATATCTCAAACTTTTTCATGGTTGTCTTTATAATGGTGATCCGTGATTTTTAATATTACTGTTGTCATCGTTTTTGGATATCAGGAACTACACTCATATAAGATGGTGAAATTAATCAATAAATGTTGTGTGTGCTTTGACTGCTCCTCCAACTGGTTATTCCCCTCTCTCTCTCTCCTTGGGCCTCTATTCCCTGAGGCACAACAGGACAAAGATTAGGCCACTTAATACTAGGATGGCCTCTAAGTGTTGGAAGTAAAAGGAAGGATGCATGTGTCTCACTTTATTTATTTCCTTATTTTCTTTTTACAGCAGTGCCTGAAGCATATGGAAGTTCGTTCCCAGGACAGGGGTCAAATCAGAGCTGCAGCTGCAGACCTATACTACAGACACAGCAATGCCAGATCCAAGCCGTATCTGTGACCAAAGGCAGCTTGTGGCAATGCCAGATTCCCAGCCCACTGAGGGAGGCCAGGGATCGAATCCAAATCCTCATGGACACTAGTCAGATTCTTAACCAGCTGAGCCACAACAGGAATTCCCTATGTTGGGTTCTTAACCTGCTGAACCACACTGGGAACCTCCGCGTCTCTCACTTTAAATCAAAAGCTAGAAATTGATTAGGACTGGGGAGGAAGGCATGTTGAAAGCCAAGACAGGCTGAAAGTAGGCCTCCTGTGCCAAACAGTTAGACAAGTAGTGAATGCAAAGGAAAAGTTATTGAAGGAAATGAAAAATGCTACTCCAGTGAGCATACAAGTAACAAGAAAGCAAAACATTCTTGTTGCTGATATGAAGAAACTTTTAGTGGTCTGGATAGAAGATGGAACTAACTACAACATTCCCTTAAGCCAGAGCCAAATCCAGAGCAAGGCCCTAACTCGCTTCAATTCTATGAAAGTGGAGAGAGATGAGAAATCCAGGTAGGGAAAAAAAAAAAAAAAATGAAGCTTGCAGAGGTTGGTTCACAAAATATAAGGAAAAAAACTTTTCTATATATAACATAAAAGAGCAATATGAAGCAAAAAGTACTTATGTAGAAGCTGCAGTAAATTATCCAAAAGATCTAGCTAAGATAATTAATGAAGGTGGCTCCACTAAACAATAGATTTAAAAAACCACCTTTTATTGTAACCAGATGCCATCCAGAACTCTCACAGCTAGAGAGGAAAAGTCAATGCCTGGATGCTGGGCTCTTTTCAAAGTTTCAAAGGGCAGGCTGACTCTCTTGTTAGGGGCTAATGCAGTTGGTGACTGTAAGTTGAAACCAGTGCTCATTTACCATTCCAAAAATCCTAGGGCCCTTAAGAATTATGCTAAATCTACTCTACCTGTACTCTATGAATAGAAAAACAAAGCACATATGTGTGCAACATGACTTGCTGAACATTTTAAGCCCACTGTTTGAGACCAACTGCTCAGAAAAAGATTCCTTTCAAAATAGTATATTAACAGTAGACCTGGTCAACCAAGAGTTTGATGAAGATGTACAACATTATTAATGCTGTTTCCATGTGTGCCAACCCAACATCCATTCTGCAGCCCATGGATCAAGGGACAATTTCAACTTTCAAGTCTTAGCATTTTAGAAATACAATTTGTAAGGTTGCAGCTAGCATAAGGATGCTTCTGATGGCTCTGAGGAAATAAGCTGACAACCTTCTGGAAAGTCACTATTCTAAATACCATGAAGAATGTGCATGATTCATGGGAAGAGGTCAAAACATCAACATTAACAGAAATTTGGAATAAGTTGACTCCAGCCCTCATGGATGATTTTGAAGGGTTCAAGATTTCAGTGGAGGAAGTAATTGCAGATGTGGAATTGCTATAATCTCATGATAAAACTTGAAAGGATAAGGAGTTGCTTTGAGATAAGCAAAGAAAGTAGTTTTCTGAGAAGGAATCTACTCCCGTGAAGATGCTGGGAAGATTGTTGAAGGGACAACAAAGGATTTGGAATCTTATATAAACTTAGTTGAGAAAGCAGCAGTGTGGTTTGGGAGGACTGACTCCAATTTTGAAAGAAATTCTACTATGGGTAAAATACTATCAAACAGTTTTACACACTACAGAGAAGAAAAATGATTTGTGAAAGGAAGAGTCAACTTACGCAGCAAATACCATTGTTGTCTTGTTTTAAGAAATTGCACAGCCACTCTGATCAGAAAACAGCCATCGACACTGAGGGAAGACCCTCCACCAGCAAAAGGATTAGGACTCACTGAAGGCACTAAAGGCACTAAAGGCACAGATGATGATTAGCATCAATAGAGTGTTTTAAATTAAGGTATGTACATTTTTTACATAAAGCATTACTGCACATTTAATATACTATAGTACAGTATAAACATAAATTTCATTTGCACTGGGAAACCAAAAAATTCATATGACTCACTTTATTGCAATATTCACTATATCGTGGTGGTCTGGAACTGAACCCACAATACCTTTGAGGTAGGTCTCTATTTTGGACCTCACTTACTAACCTGATAGGTAAATTTATCCTGCCACTATCTGGCCCTTGTAAGGGAGCTTACCCAGAGGAGTGGTTCTCAGAGTGTGGCATCATTTGAAAACTTGCTAAAAATGAAAATTATTGGTTCCCATCCAGATCTACTGAATTGGAAAATTGGGGAGAGAGACCCAGCAATCTGTTTGAACAAGATCTCTTTGTATATCTGATATACACTAAAACTTGAGTTTCTGAACTAGATTTTATGTAAAGTTTCCTTAACATGAATATTCTCTTGTTACACAAGTTATTTTCCAAAATAGTTTAACTCCTGGTCCCTGAGCTTCTCACAAAAAAAATTCAAAGATTAAAAACAGAACATATTATCAAAGTAATGGAATCAATCACAGACTTAAGATAATGGGATATTAGAGCTAGGAAGAATCTTATCAATTAATTTATTCCAACTGTTTCATTTTGTTGATAAGAAATCTAAAGTACAGATAAGAGAAATAAATTGTCTTGAAAAAAGAAACAGGCTCACACACACAGAAAACCAACTTATGAATACCAAAGAGGAAAGGCAGGAGAAGGGATAAAATAGGAGTTTGGGATTAACATATACACACAACCATATATAAGACGATTAGATAATCAACAAGGACTTGCTGTATAGCACAGGGAACTCTACTCAATATTCTATAATAACCTATATGGGAAAAAATCTGAAAAAATAATTGATAGATGTATATGTATAACAATCACTTTGTTGTACACCTGACACTAACACAATATTGTAAATCAACCACACTCCAATATAAATTAATTTTTTTTAAGTCAGCTTGTAAGAAAATAAAAACATGCTGAATCTTCATGTAGTAGGCGATTTAAAAATATTTCTTGAACTGTATCAAATGCATTTATTGAATGGACATACGACAAACTAGTTCATCTATGTGCATGATTCTGTGGACTTCCCTGAGCAATTCAGACAGAGCTTTAAAACATTCATGTAAGAACCCATTTACTATGTCACTGCCCAGAGACATTTTTGGAACGTCTAGGATTAACTTTCAACTTAAAATTATCTGGAAATGAGTCACCATCAGTCTATTCCATCATGTCTTGATTTCTCATGCCATGAATCAGAAAGTCGGTCTCTAATCTTTATACATGGCTGAATCTTATGTAACCTTAGCTACAGCTGACAGAAGATCTGGCCTTATGCCTGAAAATAATACCAAACAGCAGAAAAACAGTTGTCCAATGATTACTATATATAGCTCCATTTAATTTCTCATAAAAATGTTAGTGAAAGAGATGACACAGTTAACCTGTATCAATTTGGTATGGTGGAGAAATGAGATTTAAAAATAAAATATCTTTTAAAATGTTCAGTCATTGAGGAGAACAGTATACTTAGATGCTATAAGATGCCAATTAGCCTTTTCTAATGGATGTCGAACTTTTAAAAATTTCATTCAGCAAACATTTTGTATTTAGTATGAGTCTGGTCAAGGTGCCACACCTTGACACTATAAATATGAGTAAGGCAAGATCCATGTCTCAAGGAAATCCTTCATATACAGAGGAAAGCAAGCCATTTAGTCAATTTGATAACCCAACATATATATGGCACCCTAGACATCACCAAATTTCTGAGAAAAAGGAATTTTAGCCAATCTAGGGAAGTAAAATGTGCAATATTTTTCATTCTCTATTACTTTTGTAGCCTCAAGTCATCTAAAATATTTTTATATTACATTACTTTAATTTTAATAATTGCTTTAAAAAATTACGCCACAGACCAGGGTAGCCATGGGAAGTAGTGTGCTCCACTATCCACTGAACCAATTTTTAGACTGAATAAAGTTGGAATGTTATTTGTGTAATTTACTATTGGAAAAGGATGTAATAATTTATAACTTGCACACACTGGCTCTGAGTAACCATAACGATGAATTTTGTAACGCCTCCTTGGAGGAGTCTTACTCTTTTGTCAGTTCAAAATTATTCTTCCCTTAATGTCCCTTTCCCTGTAGAGAATCCCTAGGAGCATACATACAGAATCACAATTGTGTCCACAGACAGAAGGAATAATAACATTTTATTCTTTCCAGTAAGAAGAAATCCAATTATTTTTAATTGCAGGAAGACGATACAATTTTGAAAGATTGGCATCTTTGCCGTCCTTGCAATTAATGTCGCCACAGTCCATTATTGCTTTGAGATACCTTTGAGCACTATGTCCCTCTCTGGCTTAAAGTGTCACTAAAGCTTCTTAGTAAGGGATAGAATTTCTCTTCATATTGGCACTTGCTCACCTCTTGCAATATCATATCCTTCTTCACCTCCATCTCTGCCCTGCACTCATCCTTCACTTATTCTCATAAACAAAACAAAACAAGAAACAATTTTTTCTCATGTCTCCATCAATGTTGTATTAGTCCTAGGGCCTGACACACTTTCACATACCTTGTGAATTTCTCCATCAAAACAAAGATCAATAGTTTTAACCTTTGTGAAACCTTCTTTCAGGAGAATGGAAATTTGCTGGTATGGTATCTTAGTTGATCTAACACCTGCCATATTTTTCCTGAGTATTCTGTCACTGGACCTAGCTTCTTAGCTCAGGGACCAAGCTGCAATCTTCTCTATAGCCTTAGTAACCCATACAAAACAGGAAAACACATGTGTATGTCACCTGTTCTACAGAATAAAGAATTATATGAAACACAATAGGAAATAGAAAAAACAAACTCTGGAAACTATGAGATTTTTTTTTTTTTTTTTAATTCTTGAGATGAAAACAGAAGAAAATTATCCTGACAGAAAATGTTCACTATGAGTCAAGTGCTACTCTAGGTGCTTTATATATCCATCTGGACACATTTAATCCATACTCCACCTTCATGAGGAAGATACTTTTATCCCATTTTATAAATCAGGAAATTGACAAACACAGAGGTTACATAACTTATTTAAGGAGTTTCGGTTGTAGCTAAGTGGTAACAAACTCAACTAGTATCCATGAGGATGTGGGTTTGATACCTGGCCTTACTCAGTGGGTTAAAGGATCCAGCATTGCCATGAGCTGGGTGTAGGTTGCAGACACAGCTCAGATCTCATGTTGCTGTGCCTGTGGTGTAGGCCGGCAGCTGCAGTTCCGATTTGACCCCTAGACTAGGAACTTCTATATGCTGTGGGTCTGGCCCTAAAAAAAAAAGAAAAAAGAAAAAAAAACTGATTTAAGACAGAATCATATGAACCAGGTGGCTGAAATCAAACACCACACTCTATTGCCTTTCATAGACCTTAGGCAAAAGATCTAGGAGTGCTTTAGAAGTATTCATTCACTTAGCTACACTAGCTATAATATGAGCTAGAAAACAGTGTACTAGGGATAGATCAGAGGATAAAGAAGTTTTTAGATTCTGTTCCTAAATATATTACCAATTATCAATGAGGCTAAAGGTTCCAGGTTAGAATTTCTGTGACCTGCTCACAACTTCCAATTCCTTCAACTCTGAAGGGAAATAATCATAGACCTCATCTCCTGGGCTTGGTCTGAAGATGAAAATAGACAACACTCATGAAACACTAAGCACAGAATCTGCCACCAAATGGTAAAGTTAAAACCACACCACCAAAAACACTGGCTCTCCCTTTGCTGCTTTCCACCAGCACTGCCACATTGGACTGGTCAGGAGTTCACGTGGCAACCATGGTGACAGAGAAAGGGGAGAGAACTGGGTGGGAAAAAAAAGAAAAAGGAAGGTGCAGCCTTTTGGTCTTTATTCTTACAGGCATTTTTTTTTAAAAAATAAAAAGTAACTTGAGTATCAAGGTTGCGTGAAAAAGTCATATGTTCCCTGTAGACTTTCCACGTTACCTCTCTAAAGGCATCTGTCACACGTCACATTAGCTCAGGGTTTCCCATCCTGTGACTTGGAATGTTGTGTGAGCACTTTATCCTGACCATCCATAGTACATTGGAATTCTGACCCTCATCTCAATTTCTTCTTCTCCTGCAGGGAAGACAGTTCAGGTACTGAGTCCTTGAATCACGACCTTAGGTTCATTTTCTAAACTTTGGTTTTGCTTTTTTTTCCTTTTAAACTCTCATCTATGTTATTCAATTTTTTTTTTTCCTCTCTCAAAAAGCTTAGCCAGGCAAGATATTTAACTTATGCACAACCTAGAGACATGAAAATGAAAGGAAGCCAAAGAGGTTTCCCCGACATGCTCATCCTCTGCTCTTATGAAACAGGTTCTATGTTGGAACCACACAGAACCTTTTGGGCCTTCTTTCTTTCCCTTCCCTATATAAAGTCTCCTAACTAGGATCCTCTTATAGGATCAAGAGAAAGAAATATGTCAGGGTATCAGTGGCTTTTCAAGATTCCCTAAAGAGAATATTTAATACAAGTCAATATCACATTACCCTCCCCCCACATCTTACGAGAAAAGGTTCAGCTGATGGTATTACTATGTTGCTTTGAGTTGTGTTGTCCAAGAAGGAAGTCCTGCTACTGGGAGATAGATTTAGAGAAACATTTTGTTTTTACACAGCCAAATAATATTCAACCTCTTAGTCTATGAAACAGTTATTCAAACTCCCTTGATACTTCCCCCCAACATTCCGAGTCTTCCCTGCCTATAGCAAACTGAAAATACAACTGAAAACAAATCAAATATTTATTAACTCAAAAAGATCTCCTCACCTGTCCCTAGGGAATGGCGACAGGGAGAAATGAAGTTATACATTTTTTAAAAACTGTACAATATGCCAGTATTGACTATAAAATTCACTTGTATATAATTTTTGTCCTTCTGGAATCCTATAATTCACAACTAGTCCTAGGCTTTAATTTTTTTAAACAAATCTAAATAGTAGCTACCTCTCACTCAGATGATTTTACTTTAAAAAAAAAAAAAAACCTCATAAAATGTAACTTTTTCCTAGTGGCAGTGCACTGTGATTTTTATTCTTTTTTGGAGCTGATCAATTCTGATTATGTCTTGAGATGTCTTCCTAAATGCACTCCCAAATACAAAACGTCAGAGACAAATAGGAGTTAAGTTTTGAACTTACTGTACCAACAGTGTTATAATGCTCCCAAATTGCATAAAATAATATTATATTCATCAAACATAGTCCTCATATCAAGGCTTCCTAAAGAGATTTATCCTTTGGTCTTGACTGTGAGGTCAAATGCTTGAACAACTTATGATAGATGGCATAAGTCCAAGTTTTTAGTACTCATGCAGATCTTGGGATAAAAACACATTGAATTAGATAAAATTACCCATGTCATTTTTTCATCAAGGTTAAAATCTAGATAGAATTGAAATCTCTAAATATGCTGAAAATAGGAGTTCCGTTGTGGTGCAGTGGAAACGAATCCAACTAGTATCCATGAGGATGCTGCGGTGGAGGTCGAAGATGCAGCATGGATCCCACGTTGCTGTGGCTGTGGCGAAGGCCGGCATCTACGGCTCCAATTCGACCCCCAGCCTGAGAACTTCCATATGCTACTGGTATGGCCCCTAAAAGCAAAAACAAAAACAAAACGCACAAAAAAAAAACCCCAAAAAATGCTGAAAACATTTTTTAAAAGCTAATTTAGGTATGTTTATAATAAAAACATTAAGCGGAAAAGATGGGTTAACTTCTTTAACCAATGATATAATTTTGAATAAAGACTGAGAGATGCCAAATCACCAAACACATTTTTGATTTCAAGGCAAAAACGTATCCATTCCTACTGTAAAGAGTAACAAAAATGAAAGCCAGCCTGGATTTAAACCAGTAAGAGGTAGGGATGTAGTTCTTGCAGAACACATGCTAAGCATTGTGTTCATCACATGTGACAGTAAAACTGCTCTTGGTAATTATCCAAAAATCCCAGAGAAAAGGTAAGTTTCCTGAACGCTGACAATGAGGAAAAGTGAATTTGTAAGTTTACCACCCATCCTACAACAAAATTCTATAGTGGATTATTATGTGGACTTTATAAAGATTCCAAAAAAGAAGCGGTGATATTAGAAGCCTGAATGGGTTTATAAGAAATCATGTCAAGAAAACTTTTTAATTGGATCACTTAGGAGTTATTTTAAGAGACAGCAATTTCATAAAGATGTGACAAAGCCTTAATTGAGATAGATCCTTACTAATAGAATGAAAGCTTGCAGAATAAAGGATGCACAGTTAAGCACTGATAACAATGAATCAATTATTACTTCACGGCCAAACTAGAGGGAGATTTCTGGCAGGTTGAGCTCCATCCTATTCAACATCACAGATAAAAATGCATGGGACACTTAAGACTCACTTATTATGACACAGGGCAGAGGGGCTAAACTAATCTGGACCACAGATTAAAGGCTTAAAAAGGTTGGACAAAATATTCACGGTTTAAAAAGGCATCATCAGGAAATGTTTAATATGGAATTTAGTTAATTTTTCGTAAAGTGCCTACTATGTAGACAGCACAGTGGAACATAAGAACGTCTATCTCAGCATCTGCCAATCTTTTATGAGTATGATTATACAAATTATTAGCTAAAAATACTAATTCTTGTATACCATCTAAACAAGAAAAATTTCCAGGAGAGGTTACTGGAAAGCTACTATTTTTTTTTTAAAGCATATTAGGTAATTTTTCTCATTGCAAAGGTTTTTGGTAACACTGATCTGTGTGAAATAGCTGTTTACCTCAGGAAAACTGCAGAAGGGAGGAGACAAAAGCCATAATATATTCGTGAAAGTTTCGTATACAGTAGATGGCGATAGACATGAGAAGGTTACTCTTATTCTTCTCTAAATTATAACGCTGAATATACTGAAAGGATTTTTAAATGCCATAAGATGATTTTTCTCAGGGATGTTAACAAAGGCAAAAATGTAACTGTCACTTCGATATTTGTGTTTTTTTTATTTTTATTTTTTTATTTTACCCCCATACCAATTTCAGAGGTAAATGAGAATGGTCGATGTGTCACTTTAGGTGGGAGATGGTATTCTTTCAATGTTCATCTCAGGAGTGTTTCTTTATTACACAAATCTGGGTGAAGAATCTACTCATTGTTTGAACAAAAACCAAAAGTAAGGGCAGTCCAGACACTTTAAGACACTTCAGTCGCTCTTTACTACAAATGTGAAATGTGTGCTGAGCATTAGAAAACCTGGATAAGGAACCCACCACGCGGTCAGGTGACATCAGGTAGGAGGTGAAATTCTCATTCCTGCTGACAAGATGACACTTTTCTGAAGTCTTAAGTGGAGACACACCCAAACTGGTGGGTCTATAAACCTGTATAGCATTTCCTGGCCTCCTAAGTTGATTAACTTTATTTCTCAAGTCCAGACTTAAAAACTTGGTACTTGCTTAGGTCTCTAAATAGATAAGCTAGAATCGGGGCAATATCACTTCACCACTCCCCAGGCATGCTTGAGCCTGCAAAGAGAGCTCCTGATAGGAAATTCTCTCCCCCTGGAGTCAAGATTGTTACTTGGATTTACCAAGCAACTATTTTACAAGCAATCACTGTAAACCAAACTCCCACAAGTCTGAAATAGCATTGGGCATATTATTCTCCTTTTTGTATTGGAAATATTGTTTCTACATGGTTGTTACATTTAAGGAGAATAAGAGAGTTTTCCGAAAACAGTGATAATAGTGGAGGACCAAAAATACAAACAAACCGGAGTTCCCGTCATGGCACAGTGGTTAACGAATCCGACTAGGAACCATGAGGGTGCAGGTTCAATCCCTGGCCTTGCTCATTGGGTTGAGGATCTGTCGTTGCCATGAGCTGTGGTGTAGGTCGCAAACACGGCTCAGATCCCACGTTGCTGTGGCTCTGGCGTAGGCCGGTGACTACAGCTCCAATTTGACCCCTAGCCTGGGAACCTCCATGTGCCACAGGAGTGGCCCTAGAAAAGGCAAAAAGACACAAACAAACATACAAACAATAGCTACTATGAAGAACAAATATGGACTGGAAATTTTTCAGTCCAAAATTAAAGAAAACAAGATATACCAACTCTTGCTAGGTATTTTAAAAAATAACAGGAAAAACTATTTTGATAATCTTTTTAGCTACAGTGTGTAAGAGAGTTGTGTTGCTCCAATAACACATTTTATTTAGAATGATTAAGCACTATGTTATTACTTGAGTTTTCAATAAGATGATTTACAATCACTTTAAGAATGCTTCATATGCATTTAAGAATGCATTTTGGATCACTGCACAGATAGAAGAGTAGGATGGTTTTCTAAATCATTGCTTCTGACTAAATAATAATGATAAAATAGTAAATATTATTATAAAAGCAAATATAAACATATTCATAAATAAATACTCCCTTGGAGAACCAGACTAGAAAGAGTTTACATTGCCGCACCTGCTCATTCACAGCTTCGACCGACACAAAAGGCAGATAATAAGTTTTCTTTAAAGCCAGGAGGAACAGAGGAGAGTGATCTCTGAAAATTGTACAGGCCACCTGCCCCTGAAGGCAGCAGCACTGAGATCTCTGAAGCAAATGAGGAAGGTCCAAAAATATCCTGCTTCTTAAACAGGTCTTTTTTTTTTTTTTTTAACCTGGTGTGATTTATGCAGAGAATCTGTAAAATATTCCAGTTCATCAAAAGTCTAATTTACATATATTTAAAGGACAGTGTGGAAAAATCATTAACCAAATGCATCACAATTCAAGAGCGTGAATGTTGGCTGGGGGTTTTTAGATCCTTAAATGGAGAACTAGGAGGTTAAATCGGTACATGGGATGGGTAGGAGAAAACAGAAAAAGGAAAGAAGAAAGGAGGTGGGAAGGGAGGGGAGAGTGATGGGAGGGAGGAAAAAAGACAGAAAAAAAGTGAGAAGTGAGTGTGGGTTACTTTCTCAGCAATGCTTCATACCCTAAAGTCCTATGAAGTAAAGGGCTCTTGATTCCTTTTTTCTCCATTTTTTTTAATGAGTGCATACTCATGTTGCTTACTATCTATCATCTTGAAATAAATTAAAATGATTACAGTACTGTGTGCACCAAGTAAGGCATCTCATCGAGTTCTAGCTTAGAGACCTACAGGAGACGGATGTTGGTTTGAGAAAATCAAACTAAATTCCAACCCAGACTGCACTTCCCATCACTGAAGCATGGGGAAAACCTCAAATGAGAATCCACAAACTTAATGGGAATTTTTTCCTAACTTAGTGGGAATTTTCTAAAGGTTTGACTATTCAAGGTTAATACCTGCTATAGTGAAACTATTTTAATGTGCTCTTTCTCTTTCCTCACGATGACTTGGAAGTGGCCCTTGATGAATTCTACCTGATTCTATTTCAAGGACAGTAAATGGAGTAAGACATGAATTTAGGTCTCCAGCAAGTGGAGCATTACACGATAACTTCTTGAGCTTAAATCAGGAATTAATTTATGTTTATATTCTTACTTCAAGCTATAAATAACTGACTTGGAAGAAAAACTTTCGTAACAACGTCTTTCTGCTATTTGTTTTAAAAGAATGCACACAGAGAGTTGTTAGTTTATACTGGCTGAGTGCCTGAATAAGTGAGTTGAATGAAGAACAGCATGGATAAGACAGGGGCTGCCTAGGAGACTAGATTCAAGACCTAGAAAGCAAATCTACACACTTGATCCTAGCCAGGATGTTCAGTAAATAGTGCCAGGGCTAAATAGTGATTAAAAGATTTAACCAAATTATCTGCCGTTGGACTTCTCAAATTTGTTTTTCTTTTTGCTCAGAGTAAAATGCAATTAAAATAAATTCTGGTTTAATGAGATCTCCCCAATTCTTCCAAATTGGAAATAATTACCTGGAATAATCATGTTAATTATTTGCACAATACCGTCACACTTCCATACATATTTAGAGAATTTCATTTCCCAAAGGCGTATACCCTCAGTCACAACCTTTTCAGAGAGTTATTTCTGGCCAATAGATAAGCCTCCTATACAAATGCCAGTGCTGATCTGAAGCACAAAGAAAGCTAAGAGCTAATCTGACGACAAATAAGGAAATAAGGCATGGGCTATTGTGGCCTTGATAACTTATTACCTAGATTAATCTTAAAAAGCTATAGGAAATGACACCTAATAATCCTATTTTGCTATAAAACAGAGGCATACACTGATATGTGTATGTACATATATATGCTTTCTTTCATCCTCTTCATATGTTTATATTCAAAGATATAAGGATATCTTCTCAACAATGTACATGTAGATATTAACCTATTTTTATATATAAACTATTCACAATGAACTGTAAATAACCGGGGGAAATATGTCATTTTATTGCTTTCTTTATAAAACATTTTCTTTTTTGAAGTACCTTATACCTTAATATGTATAAAATATGTATCATTAAATACATGAAAAATAACAAACATATTTTTAAAATATATACATACAAGAAACAAGCATTTGAGGTAAACGAGATAAGTCATGTCAGCTCAGAAAAATCACGCATAAAGAGAATAAATTTGCATTGTAACTAAACAACTTATTTGAAAGCAGGAAATGCCATTAAAAGAAACTTTCACAAAACCACCACCCTTTTGCAATATAACAGAAAATTAGCAATGCCCTATCCATCAATCTGGAATGCTCAGGCTAAGAATGTCAAAATTATTCTTCATTACCACTAGGTGGCTCACTCTCTATATTTATGCCTGAGTAGAGATGCCTCTGTGGCCCTGGAGGTTGGAGGCAATGAGATTCTTACTAGAGAAAACAGGAAGGAGAAAATGATCCCTTCCAAGCAAAATTAAAGTCTTGACAAAGATATACCCTTACTACTCTCCCATAAGTTCTCATCATAATTGTCTTTACAGAAACAGGATAATTAGAGGAGTTATTATTAGACTAGAGACTTTGAGAAAGCTGGATAGAAACCAAATAACTATTCTGCACCCATGTTCAACATTCTCATATACTTTGCAAGTGCATTCAAAATATGAGAAAGATACTCAGTGGGAAAAAAGAGTGAAATAGAAAAAAAGATACCACCTTAAAATTTAAAAAAACAATCACAGTATTTACTTTTGACTGTATTTGGAATTTGAGAGGAAGAAAAGGTGAGAATTAGGGAAATAAAAATAAGTCAACAAAGATGGAGAATTTAACATGGAGAGGAAATTTACTTTTCTAGATTTGCAAGATGGCTCTTCACAATCAATTTCTCCACCAAACTGCATTTCAGCAGAGAGAATATAATAGGACAGTAGCCACAGAAGCTTGTAACACCATCTAATGTATCACCATAAAGATTTACCATCTGGATCCTAATTCTCTTCAATATTGAAACTGTAGAGCATTTTCTTCTCTTCATTCTAATTTACAGCTATCACTCAGTGCAGCAGCCCTGAAGGGTGTGTGCAATATGCCATTGTTAGAGCCAGTATAAAATCCAAGGCAATTTGGGGAAAATCAGCTTGTGAGCATAACTACATGGTTTTCTCACTATTCAGCACCTGTTCACATTTCATGAAAGCTTATACGTTTTGCTTGTATTTTTTTTCTTCTCTTCCTTTTGCCTTGGTCAGCACAGTTATCACGCATGTGTAGAAATATCTGTGGACAGCACCATCAACCTTACCCCCACTGATGCTGAGAATTGAAATGTATGGGATATAGCAGCACTGAACATTAACCTCCTTCTTTGAATTAATCTGTATTGTTCACTCTGGTATTTATTTTTAAAAATCCTCCAAGACACCAATTCACCAAGCTACACAGGAAAGGCGATCAAATACAGAGGAGGAAAAAAAAGTGTTTTAAAATTAAGAAGGCTGGTGAGTAGGAGCCAGCAGTGACAGAAGAGTCATCACCTCTGGCTTCAAATGAAATGAAATTGATTCTCCCTCAGCAAAGACGGCTCTGAATGGTGATCCGTAAAGAGCAAGCAACTGGCTAACTCTTTACCAGCCTCACAAATCTACATGAGAAAGGAGGTGGAATGAAGGAGACCAAGAATGAAAAAGGCAGCTCTACAATTGGGTTAAATTACCTTACACCTCTACCCAACGCCTGGTCACAGGTCACATTTTTGGATCTCTTAATGTCACTTGCTGAATTGGCAAAAGAAAGACAAAAATAGTGTTCTCTCTCTCCTCCCAAGATTCCACTCAAAGTACATACCACTCACCTGACATGGAAAAAAAAAAAATTATGTGGCTTTTATCTCCCTTGCTGTTTCTGATCTCCTGATTTTACTAGAAGTAATAAAACCTCTCAGGCTGAGCATGGCAGCCACAAGAAACATGGAAAAAGTAATATGAGTAGGCTTATCCCAAGTTTGAATATGAATCTAAGTGTGAAGTAGTAAAAAGTAAAGTCATGCTTTCTTGGTGTATTTGTTACCAGAGAGCAGACGGTAGAGTCGTTTTTTGCCAAATTACTTTAAGAGCAGCCAGTGTAAAAGCCATAGATATTATGAGAGCTGAAGGAAATGACAGAAAATATATGTTAAATATTTGTCATGGACTGAAAATATGTATTGAGCTCTGCAGTGGGATCAGTTGCATTAAACAGTAATGGCAAGTGAAGGAGGCAACCCATCTTTCTTCTTCCTTCCAAAGACGCATCAGATAGCCTTACATAGATGTTTTGTGTTTGATTTTTTGTTTATGGTTTTCTTCTTCTTTTTTTTTTTTTTTGGTTTGTATATTTTTGCTCAAAGGATCCCTGATATTATCAGAGGAGCTGGTATCTGGCTGGCTACAGTTGAAAATTCCTGGCTCTAGGTGCTATCTTTACTTTCAAGCATAAACTTAGATCTGTCTAAAGTCATGTGCCCAGCCCCCATATAAGAATTGAATCATTCAAATCAAGACAGACGTGCCAATAAAACATGTGGTAGCTTAGAGGCGCTGCCCAGAAGAGTATGAAAAAAAACCACTAACTTTTACAAGTGCAGCACAATTGAGAGTGCTGCCAGTAAAAAGAGTCACAAAAAAATTGCACCCTCTGATTAATTTGCTACTTATACACATACTCCTTTAAAACCTCACTTTTGAACTCAGGGAAAACTCAGAGGTACCGTGTGCCTGGCTTGCATATAGGATATTGTCTTCTAAAAAACATTTTCTGTATGATCATGTCAACTCAGCTGCCTAAATTATGGCTATGATTCTATTACAAAACTTCTTGGGGGGTGATGGGCATAAGCAGTTACAATGAATATTAAGGGGTGGGGATGTTAAAAAGTTGGTGAAATTTTTCTCTATCCGTATTTTTTAAGTTAGAATTTTGGCTAACAAAACAAGTCCAGAGATGTTAGGGGCAATAACACACGCAGATGAACATCACCAAGGCAAGGACACTCAAATCGACAAACCCCAGTTCTGCTCGGAATTTAGGAAGATACAGCTCTGTGAGCCAAGAATGCAGTCCCAGAGCACAGCTCATTTTAGGAGGAGAAATCTCCAGTTAATTCTTTACCATATCAAATAATCAATGAACCCACCTTATCACTACAGACAGACTTATCTCAACCCCAAACTTCCCCTCTTCAAATCCACATTATTCCCATATGTAGAAGAGCTCAAGAAGTTGAAAAGACATTTGCTTCCTGGCTTTTTCTCACAAAGACAGCAATTTGCATGAATGTTAAACTTCTGTGATTCAGCAACTTTCACTCCCGTCTACATCACTGAATGTTAAATGCTGATAAAGAGTTTGAATCACTTGGCTTTTATTTCAGAAGACTGGGGTATGTTTTTCACGGCCACAGAAGAGAAGATTTAAAGGCCCTGAAATTACACACAGAGTTACATAACAATTGCCACCTAACTCAAAAGGTTAGAAATTGCACATGTGCTCAACGTGGAGTTTCTTATGAATCATATACTGAAACTGAGTTCCATATGTGCAGAATATTTGTAAGGATGGGGACAGAAAAGTAGAGTTACTATCTGCATCCAAACTTTTATCCGAAAAATCACTGCTGAACTATTAAACATTTATCATGCTGCTTCCTAGAGTGAAAAAGTCTTTGTCAAAGTCAATGCCGTGATTAAGAAGGTTTTCTCTTTCCTAAAACAAGAAATTGCAAGTGCCTACCTGAAAGCAGATGGTGAGGTCGCTGGCACGTTAGGAGAGTGACTAGGCAGCAGTCTTACCTTCAGCACAGAGCAGCCTCTTCCCTGGCTGCCTGGCTTTTGGAAGAGGCTGCCCTCTTGCAAGGGGCTGAGGAAGCAACGCGGAAGAAGTAGCTGTCTGCCACTAGCTGTGACAGCAGCGCAGTCACCAGGTCCTCCGAAACGGATCCAGCGCTCCTTCAACAAATCAGCCAGTGGCAGCTGGTGCCTCAACCTAGGATGCTGGGACTGCAGTTACTAACGCCGCCCCACTGGAGAGGAAAGCGCTGCTGTGTGTGCGTGTGTGTGCGCGCACTAACTGCCAGCTCCAGGCTGAGCCACTGTGTGCTGCATACTCAAAATGCTCGTGTAGGGAGGAGGCTCCTCTATTGGGACCCCATCCTCCTCTACAGAGGAATCAGTCCACTGACCTTGCTGCTGGGGATTCTGGCTGAACAACGCACTCATCAATAGTTTTAACAATCAGTCAAATAAAGGAGATGGGATCAAGCTTTAGAGAAAGATAAGCGCTTTCCTCATAAGCACTGAAAGAAAAAAAAAGGGGGTTTATCTCTACTCAACATTTTCTATCTAGAATTGATACATTTCCCTTTAAACACTTATGTCTTGAGCAGGAAAACTAATCGATAGGTCCCTAAGTTAAAAAACTTTTTGTGGGAAAAAAAAAAAAAGAAAGAAATCTTTCTAGGTTGTTAATCTAAGCAGGATAGGCTCTTACCAAAAGGCAATTCAAAACATTTATCACATGGAGATCTCTCAGATGCAGACTTGGATTTATAACTATCAAATTATGATGGTTTAAACTAACAAGTACTTTCAAAATCAGGGATTCCATGTCACAAGTATAAATGTTTCAGACTAGAAGTAGAATCTGAGTCCAAATCCAACTCAGGTTTTCTTTAAACATTATCCAATGACAAGTATGAGGAAAGCCCTAGGCTATGAGTGAATCAAAGTACACATGAAAATGCTTTGTAAACTATAAAAGATTAGCTATAAATTACAGATTACAAAACTTGAAATAAAGAATGTGCAAAGCTCCTGTGAGTCACAAAGGAGCCTTTTCAGGGTCTGTATTCTAAATGATACTAGAAAGCATCACTGCTAAACTTGGAGCTAGTCCCTGTGATTGCAGGTTCTAGAACCCAAGTGGAAAGCCAGAACAGAACTTGCCCTTGAGCATATATTGCTTACCATGTCCTATATCGGCAAAAAAGGAATTAAAGGTTGGAATCATTTTCCCTCAAGTTGGAATCTTCCACTAGCAATATCAGACCAAGCTCAAATCAAGAAATGCAATACTGTAGAAAAGAGAAGAAATGAGAATCAAGGTACTGACATCAATCTGATCTGTCATCAAGTCCCTTGATCCCTGAGCTTTGGTGTCTAAGGATGGTGATGGTGGATGACAACGGCAATGACCACCCTACCACTAACACCACAGCAACACACAATGAAAGCTAATATTTATGGAGTGCTTACTACTTACCAAGGACTTTCTAAGCATTTTTAATTTATTATTATTATTATTATTCCCATTTGCAGATTAGAACAGCAAGACAGAGAACTGGTAAGTCAATGGGTAGCAATCCTTCAGGGCTCATGTTTGTTAATTTATGCTACTATGAAAATGATTTAATTAAAAAAATTTTTTTGAGAATAACTTCAAACATGCAAGAAAGTTATAAAAAAAGAATAATACAAAGCACCTGTATGGCCTTTGATTAGATTTATTATTAACATTTAGTCCATTTGCTTCATCATTTGATCATAAGAGAGAGGTGCAATATACATTCATCATGCCCCTTTAGTGGTTCTCTCACTATACATTTTATTTTTTATTTTTTTCTCCCTAACATTTTATGAGTAGTGATATTTCTCTATATAATCAATTAATTTTACCAACTTCGGGATATTTAACACTAATATAGACTTAATCTAATTTATTATCCATTTTCCAATTTTCCACTTGAACTGAAAAAGTTAGATAGCATTTTTCCCTCTAGGAGGTATCCAACCTAGCAGTCGGCTGTTGACTTTAGCTGTCATGTCTTCCAGTTTTCCTTCAATATGGAAACTCCATAGCCATTCTTTGGCTTTTATGACATTTTTGAAGAACTCATTTCTTTTTTTTCCTTTTTTTTTTTCAGTTTTATAGTTGTCTTATGTTTCCTAATGCTTAGATTCAGGTTATGTCTTCTGGTTGAATTGACCCTTTTTGCAATGTCCATGTTTGTCTTTTATTATAGTCTTTAAAGTTTGCTTTCTGATACAGGAATAGCTACCCCAGTTTTCTTTCAGTTTGCTTTTGCATGGACTCTTTTTCCATCCTTTCATTTTCAGTGTGTGTTTATCTTTATATCTGAAGTCTTTTATAGGCAGCACACAGATGAGTTTTGTTTTTTTTAACCATTCAGCCACTTCATACTTTTTGATTGAAGAATTTAGTTTTCATTTAAAGTTATTATGCATAGGTATATACTTACTGCCATTTTGTTCACTGTTTTCTGGTTGTTCTGTAATTATTCTCTGTTCCTCTTTTCTTGCTCTCTCTCTTTGAGGCTTGATGAGTTTCTTTAGTGTTATATTTAGATTCCACTCTCATTATTTTTGTGTATCTACTAGAGATATTTGCTTTGTGGTTACCATGAGGCGCACATATATCAGCTTTAAATATATAAAGGGCTGTTTTAAGTTCATAGTAAGTTTGAACACTTTCTATGAGACTGATGCACTACCTATTGTGCTAACGAGGCACCTTGAAGCATTCTAAAACTGCACATTTTTATTTTCCTTCTTCCCTTTACTAACTGTTGTGGATATAGCTATTTTCAGCCACTTTTGTCTTTAACTTTCGTATTATGATGAGCAGCTATCATATTATACAGTAACTGAACTCCTGGATAGCTATCTCAGAGAAATGAAGACTTACATACACACAAAAGCCTCATTTATAGAGCAGCTTCATTTATAACAGGCAAATTTGGAAATACTTCTAATGTACATTAACAGAAGAATAAATAGTGGCCTATCTCATAGTGTGTTATTCAGACATAAAAATGAACAAACTTGATAAATGAAATATTTTTGGTATACCTATAGAATTATGAGTCATTTGGAGCTTATCCTTATACAGAGCATGAGGAATGGATCTAACATTATTTTTTTCCAAATGGCTATTCAGTTGTCCTAAAACCAGTTATTAAAATTATATTTTTACCCAGTGATTGAGATATCAAATTTGCCACATACTGTATTTCTAAATGTGGTTGTATCTATTTCTGGACTTGCTTTATTCCATTGGTCTGCCTGACTCTCTAATCAAGTACCTATACCATACTGTTTCAATTACAAAGGCACTGTAATATGTTTCAACAACTTGCATTTTTTTACCCAAGGATTGTTTAGTAGATGGATTTTAATTTCCCAGTGGTTCATTTTACACATTTTAAAAACATTTTTACGGCCATAATAATGTAAAATTCACTTATAATAAATTACATTTAAAGTATAAAAATTAAGAAAATCTGATATCCCAAGTGGAAACCATCACCTCACTCAAGAAAATAAATACATCATGCACCCCTCCCTGCAAAGTTTCTTGTGCCCCTTTACATTCCCTGCATCCTCTTTCCTCTGTCCGTGACTCCTTTCATCTCTAGGCAAAAACTAATCTGTTTTCTTTCACTATAGATGAGTTTGCATTGTCCAGAATTTTATATGTTAATTTATATAGTATATATTCATTTTCCTGACTTCTTTCATTCACCTAAATGATTTTGAGACTCAAGCACTTTGTTGCATGTATCAACAGTTTATTTATTTTTATTGCTGAGTAGCACTGTATTACATAAATATACCATAATCTATTTTTCTATTCATGTGTTGATAAACATTTGGGTTGTTTTGGTTCTATATTATTCTTTTCTATTTAACATAATAGTGGAAGGTAGAGAAAACAGAAAAAGTAATAAAAGCATAGAGATGAGAAACTGTGTTAAAATAATCCTTAATCTCAGATATGATTGTTTATGGAGATAATCCTAAAAATTAACAAAGAAATTCCTAAAGTTAATAAGAAAATTTATAAAATTCCAGAATAAAAGTTTGCTTTTAAAAGATTGATTGTAATCTACATATAGGAAACAAAAACAGTTGGAAAATATTTTTAAAATTCAATTTAAAATAGTTTTAAAATGTGTAAGGTACAGTGAAATAAATTTAGCAAAGGATAGAAAAAAATAATTACACTGAAAAATGCAAAATAAGAAGTTAGACCCCAGTAAAAGGAGAGAGATAAAGTTTTCATAGAGTAGAAAGCTAAACACGATTATTACGAAAAAACTCCCCCAATGAATCTATAGATTTAATGCAATCTCAATAATAATCACTGCTGGATTTTTAATAGGAATTAATAAGCTAAATCTGAAATGAATAGGGAAATGCAAAATAACATAGAACTAAGCAAACAGGTGGAAAAGAATGAAGTTGTAGGACACACAATACTTAACTTCAACACTTTCCATGAACTACAGTCATCAAGATAGTTTTGTATTTGCATAGCAATTAGAAAATAGATTTAAAAAGGAATCAAACAGAGATTCCATCAATAGATCCACATTTATAAATTCCTCAAAGGCACCAATCAATTCAAATTGAAAGTAAAATATTTTCGATAATTGATGCTAAACAAGAGGTTATCAGTATGAAAAGAAAAAAATTAGACTTTTCTCTCACAGGTATACAAAATTAACTCAAGATGGATCAGATATCTAAATGGAAACTATACTAGAGTTATACAATTTTACTACACTTATACAATTTTAGGGAAAATGGAGGAGAATATCTGCATGACCTTTAGATAGGCAAAGATTTTCTAGGTGAACCAGAGAAAGCAGTAACAAACAAAAAACAAATGGTGTTTTGGTAACTCTAAGAATAGATATCTTTAAGATAGATTCTTAGAAGTGGAATATTGTAGAGTTCCCGTCATGGAGCAGCAGAAATAAATCTGACTAGGAACCATGAGGTTGCAGGTTCGATCCCTGGCCTCACTCAGGGGGTTAAGGATCTGGCATTGCGGTGAGCTGTGGTGTAGATCACAGATGCAGCTCAGATCTGGCATTGCTGTGGCTCTGGTATAGGCCTGCAGCAACAGCTGTGGTTAGACTCCTAGCCTGGGAACCTCCATATGCCACAGGTACGGCTCTCAAAAGACAAAAAGATGAAAGAAAAAAAAAGAAAAAAGGAAAAAAAAGAGGTGGAATATTGTTCTGAATGTGATGCATATTTTAAGTAAATACGCTATTTCAGTACCTTAGAAATTCTCTACATAGATACCCAGTGGAGTTGGAACATAGGAATTTCCCTTGTGGCATGATTGTGAGTGAGGGATTTGAAGGAGCACAATTAATGATTATCCTTGGCTAGAGATGGCAGGCATGACAGCAGTGAACAGTGGAACTGATTACAATTACCAAATTCATCATCAAAATACACTGGTCAACTTACATAAAATAATGAAGCGACGCAGGATAGAAATGAGGTACCTGTAGTGAGTAAGTGAAAAGTATGACAAGTTGAATAGTAGGTGCTTGGGAAGAGGTATACTACAATAAAGAATACCCCAAAAAAGAAGAAAAGAAGGAAAAGAGAATTGGCTGATGGCATAAAGTAGAAGAGAAGAACATACACTTAGTAAGTATAGAATAAAAGGATGCCCTTTGTTGTATTCATTCATTGATCTCAGAAATTAACTAGAGCCTATCACATAGTGGGCATTCAATAAACATTTTCTAAATAAAAAAGAAAATGAATGAATGAAAAGAAAACAAACAGACCTTGAGCATCTCCTATTTTGAAACTCTACTATGCATTGTTTCTAAGAAACAATCATGCAAGAGGAAGAATAAGTCTTTTTGCTTCAAACCTGATAATAGTATTACCATCAGTATAACCTCAGTTAAGACAGCTTCTCTGAGCTTCTGTTTGTCATCTGGAAAACTAGCTAGCAGTAACTACATGAGTGTTACTGTAATGGTTTAAAACATTATCTATGCAAAGCATATAGCCTAGCAGTTATACAGAGTAAGTGCTGAATAAAACTGGTAGCTATTAATATTATTAAAACATTCTACTTCACTTAACCATATGGTACTTACTGAATATCTACAATGTGCTCAACACTGATACAGAGGCAAGGAATGAAAAATAAAGCTCTGTGTTTATGGATTTGACTCTAGCTTAGTAAAACCAGAAACTCCAAGTCAGTGAATGTTTCTCTTTATGACTTCTGTGTCATGAATGCATTCTTTAATTGTTCACAGTCTGTCACATTTTAGCTACCTGGTAAATATTTCCACTTGAAATATATATGTTATTATTTGCTTTTTTTTTTTTTTATCTCCAAAGATGTGAACACCTCAAGATCAATAGCTGTGTCTGATTCAGCATGGCTATTTGCAATGCCCAGCACAATGCCTGACACATGTAAAAACTCACTGCTTGTGAAGTAAGCTGAAATTTTACACATGCAGATGTACCAGCTGGATACTTAACTTATAATAAGTCCAACAAAGATCAGAAAGCAAAGATGCCACAGGTGCCCAAATCAAGTTGAGGTCAGATGTATGAAGGAGATACAGTAACAGAGGAGTTAAATATGTGACTCCTGAAGCTGGACACCCGGTTTGGACTACAATTCTCCCAGTAACACTTTGTGACCCACATGAGACTCTACATTTTAGTCTTTCCACCTATAGAATGAAGAAAACAAATGTATCTATATCACAGAGTTGCTGTAAAGAACAAATTAATATAATAAAGCATGTATAAGAATGTCACATTTTTATCATCATTATCATCATCCTCTTAAAAATACGTTCTTCACACTCAGAACTTCTTATTGCTACAGCATAAAGAATCCTAAGTCAAGCATTAAATTGCTATCTAATTTTCTCATTCGCTGCTTGCTTTTAAATAAAATATATAATCAAAGAAATAGTATTGGAAGAAAACGTGCAATCAATAGACTGGCAGAAATGACTAGGCATAAAGAGAGAAAACAGACACAAGTCAACAAGAAGACCAAACAAAAGGGAATTTTCAAAGTGAAAGATGAGAAGTATGGTCTAGAGGGATGAATTCCACAATCTCGAAGATGATGTATTTCTTCCAGTGTTATATTTTCATAGTAGACACTCCAAGAATGTTATGAGTGAATTAATTCCCTGTGCAATAAAAGGGGGCTTTGGTAGAGGTATGGGAACTTAGGTAAAAAGGGAAAAAAGGAAGAAAAAATAAAAGTGTTAATCTGGTGCTTATAAAGTTTGATCCATTTGGGAAAAAAACATTTAACTCCATAATTCTAAAACTCCAAATTTTATTACCACATATGGCCACAGGAGATATGCCCTTTTTCTTAGATTATCCTGCACTTGGACATTGATTGTATGTGTCACTTAGTTGGCATAGCTTGATTTCACCTGACGTCTCTCTTCTTGGTACCAAACAACCCTTCAAATCTCACCACTCAGGACTCAAGCACAATACCAACCCTCAGCCAGATCAACCCTGGTACTTCAAGAGGAGAAAGAGGGATGGGATTCAGAATGTTACCCAGTAACAAAGTCAGCTTCCAAATTCTGCTCTTCCAACACCAAATTAGTGTTGTTGCTGTTGTTTTTAAGAAAATGCACTACACACACAGAGAAACACGCACATATATATAAATCAATGGACACATTTAGAAACTAGTGTACAAAACCCATAAATATTATAAGTCACTAGTCATGGAAAATTTCTATAATTTATAAATATTTTTCTGTCATTTCCCCCACTTTCATACACATATACACACACATACACAATCTCTTCCCACAAAATTGGAATTTTTCATTCATGCAGCTTTGTAGCCAGCATTCTCACATAATCTATTATGAATGTCTTTCCATGGCATTAGATAGTAATGCACTGTATTGTATTAGGAGTATTGTATCCTATACATGGATGTGCCATGGTTAACTTTACCAGTCTTTTACTTTTATGTAATTGGGTCATTACCAATTTACTCCTTGTTATAAATAACAGTGCAGTGAAAATCCTTACAAATAAGTCCTTATTTCCCACCTATTATTTCCCTAGGATGAGCTGCTGAAACTGGAATTGCTTGTTCAAAGAACATAAACACATTTAGACCCCACATGCCGCTAAGTTGCTTTCCACAGAGATTGCACTCGTTTATGTTTTAGGAATGCTGTCTTCTACCACTTCCGATTTTCTTCCCACAGTAACACAGCTGCCTCTGGGAGACCCAAAGAAGATAGCAAAGAGATTAGGCACAAGGAAAAACTTCTCTCTCTCACTCAATAGTAATAGTGTGGAATATAAATAAAAACTGGAATTGTGACAGAGACATTAGCATATTTTATTCAGCATAAAATATTTTTTATTTCCTTTGGAAAGGCAGTAGATATAAGACTCACAGGAAATAATAAAGGAATATCAGAACCTTTGCATGAAAAATGAGATTTTTAATCTTGAAACAAATTTTTTTTTTATTTCTCACAGATATGTTTTGGTGAATATACTTGTATGATAATAAATGGGTCATTATCATTTTTCCTTATTTCCAATAAGATTTTCAAAATCTCCTACTGACCTTTTAAAATAAATATCTAAGCTCAGATAGTATCCTTTACTTAGAAAAAAAGCAGAAATATGTAAATCAGAGTTCTATTATCAATGTGACAATTGCACAATGTCTTTTCTGTCCCACAGGGACTTCTGTGGTGCTATGTATGGTGGACATTGTTAGTTCTACCCTACAGCTATTTTTTTCCATCTTCCATTCTAGCGCAGTTCAGATTGTGACTGAGAGAGTACCATTCCTCCAAATGCCTAGCTCAGGATGGTAATGATATTCCCATTCCCTTCTCCCATGATCTGTTTCAAGCTTGAGATATACCTCCTGTCAATGGGCTGTGAGGAAAAGCCTTCTGGGATATTTCTGGAAAGGATTTTATCAGTATGCAAAAGAACTGGATTTTCCAGGTAAGGAAAGAGGGAAAAACTTTTTTTTTTCTTTTATTTTTAAGGCCACATCTGTGGCGTACGGAAATTCCCAGGCTTGGTGTTAAATTGGAGCTGCAGCTGCCGGTCTATGCCACAGCCACAGCAACGCCAGATCCAAGCTGCGTCTGCAACCTACACCACAGCTCAAGGCAACGCTGGATCCTTAACCCACTGAGCAAGGCCAGGGATTGAACCCACATCCTCATGGATACTAGTCAGGTTTGTTACTGCTGAGCCAGCCACAACTGGAACTCTGAGAAAGACATTTTAGAAATAACATTACAGTAAGCAGGTATATGGATTGTGTATTTTGGGTAGCAAATTGGTAGATGAATTTGCTGAAAGAAGAAGTAATAAATAAAGTTCTTATTTGCAAGACTAAAATATGTTTGAATTTTTATTTTCTCAAATATATTTAATAAGCATCTGCCATATGCCAAGATCCATTTGAGTAGGGTGATAGAAACAAAACTATAGCAAAGAATGAAATGTTCCATAGTATTAAGTGCTATGAAGATACTAAAATAAAATATAAGAAAGATTTGACAAGAAAATGGTGGTTGTCAATATTTAGAATGGATGACCAGAGTGAGCAACTTTAGAGATATTTGAGTGAGACTGCATCAATAAAACAGTTGACTATAAGAAATTATGAAGGAAGGAAATTCAAGGCAGGAAAAAAATACAAGCTCAAAGGCTTAGAGGCGTGAGAGTTTTGTTATCAAAAATTAGAGAGTAATGCTTATAGGCACAAGCTTTAACACTGTGGGTATTAGAATTCATGATGAAAAGTTAATATTAATTTTAAGTGCAGTAAGAAACAAATAGAATTTTAAACAGGGGTATAATATAGAAAGAGGTCTATATTAATTTTTATGTTGAGTGGAGATTAAACTGTAGAATAGAAAAGAAAGCTGGGAGGTCAAATTGGAATAATAGCGACATTTTCCAGATTAGAGATAATGGTATCATGGTCTATGCTTCATAGTGGAGGAACAGTAGAACTGAAATTTAATTACATTATGAAGGAGAATTGACAAAATCTGCTCATATTTTTAGTATAGAGTGAAGAAAAAAGGGAAGACAGACTCAGGTTTTTCACTTGAATAACTGCAGTCTGTGGTACCATCTACCGAGACATAAGATAATTAGAGAAAGAACCATTGGAGGAGGATAGTAAACCAATAATTTTTTGTCGGACATACTAAATTTGAGATATATTCTTCCAGTTTCTGGTAGTTACCAGCAGTCCTTGGCTTCTACCTAAATCACTCTAGTCTGCCCTGTGGTAACACTGCCTTCTATTCTGTCTTTATGTGTCAATTCTCCATCTGCTTCTCCTATAAAAACACACATGATGGGATTTATGACGTGCTTAGATAACCCAGGATAATCACATCTCAGTATTCTTGACTACATCTGCAAATACAGGTACCAGGGATTAGGATATGGATATCTTTTAGCAGGAAATGTTCTGTCTCCCACAAACAGGAATTGAAAAATGAAACACAGAAAATTATAAAGATTTAAAAGGGTTTTGTTTGGGGAAGTTCCCTTTGTGGCTCAGTTGTTAATGAACCCGAATGGGATCCATGAGGATGCGGGTTCGATTCCTGGCCTTGCTCAGTGGGTTAAGGATCTGGCGTTGCCTTGAGCTGTGGTGTGGTTGCAGATGCGGCTTGGATCCCAAGTTGCTATGGCTGTGGTGTAGGCCGGCCACTGTAGCTTCAATTCGACTGCTAGCCTGGGAACTTCCATATGCAGCAAGTGCTGCCCTAAAAAGTGTTTTCTGGTTCAAAAACAGAAAAAAAAAATGGAAGTATTAGCTGAGGCTTGTGGAAGCATGCACGCTATTTCTTTGTATGTTTATGTTGCAAGACAAGAGATGCTAGAAGACACTTCTATGCTGATGGAAATAATAAGAGAGAAAGGGAAATTGTAATACAAGAGAAGATAATTTGGCCCATCGGCTATGGATCTGTTTAGAAGTTTTAAGCAGAGCTATGATAGGGACATGTTAGTGTTTTAAATAGATTATAATCGGAGCAATGAGGATAGATTGACTATTGTATTGTTATCTATCTTTATTTTCCCTTATAATTTCAGATGTGAAATTTTCAATTTGGTCCTACGTTTCTAAAAAGTTTATTCCAATAACTGTGGGATAGGATAGAAGTCATGAGCACTCCAACTTCATAATCTTCCTTACTTCCAGAAAAGTATCAGTTGTTTAGAACTCCTAAAATAAACACATTCAGCTATTTCACAGTGTATGGTTTTATATATTTTTTTTTCTTTCTGTGTGCAAGTTTGTCTTTTACAACTTCCTTACTTTCCTGGCAAATTGACGTTTACCAAATCCCAGCTCAAACATGATAAAATTCATAGTATCTACTTTGCATACCCACATTTCATGTGTTAATCTCTAGTGTATTAACTCTGAACTTCTTGCATGATTTCATTGTCATATTTGTAAAAATATGATATAACTGATTTCCTTAATGAATCAAGAGTCCAGTGAAAGGAAGTCCAATGTCTTGCTTTTCTACATATCTTATTGCCTTATATAGATACATGATCATAGTAGGTGTGCAATAAACATTCGGCTAAATATATGAATAAACTGATTTTATTTACATTAGTTTAAACATCCTATTTAATGAGGATACAGAAAATCTTTCCTATTCTATTAAGTAATTATTTATTTACCCTCTCTCTTATCTGCCTTAATTGGGCAAAGTTTATTTGGTATGCTGAATATCCCAAGATTTGTATAACTTTTATATTTGGATAATTTCCCCTAGCCCTCCCTATGTGAGATATTGTGGGAAATATTCTTCCCTGGGAGAAGGCATCAATTCTGCAGAACTAAAGATGTGGCTTGGCCTAAGGGAGGGACAATTCTGGGAAAAAGAGAAACCAGCAGAGTTTTTGATAATCGCAAAGGCTGGCACAAAGTACTGGAATCTGGAGAATCTCCAAATCTATAGCCAGATTTTTCCACGGGAAACATGCCAAGACCCAGAGCTTTAGGTATGGAAGAGTGAGAATGAAATGTCCTGAAGCCTCACAGTGTTTGAGATGATGCCCAATGAGATGAAGAGTATCTATCTCAAACACTACACCAGTTTTCTTCTAGGACATTTGACGTATTTAGTTTCTATAGGTTGAGACTAAATAATGAAATGCCAAAATATAGAAATGGCACATCTGAAACCCTCCCCCCTCAATCTCTTTGGTCTGAGAAGACAAACATTACTCTGCTCTCAAATAAAAATTTGGGGATTCCTCATCTGAGACATTAGAGCTACAATGAGTCTTTACAAAATTGTAAACCAGCTCATATGGAACAAAATCTTTAGTGGGAATCGGCCACTCACTCTAACTGATTGAAAAAGCAAAAGAGAATCCTTCTCTGGTGAAAAATACCATCACAACAACCACCTCAGTCCTGTTATACAAAATATCAGGCATATAATAGATTTTTCAAAATAATCTGCATGCAACAGAGCATGAAAATATGACCAATTCCAAAAAGAAATACAAAAACAAGAACAAAACTAATTTGTCAGATAATGTAAATATCATGAAAGGGCTTTAAACATTAAAAAAAGTTAAAACAGCTAAAAATACAGAACACTATGAATAAAAACAGAAAAATGTCAAACGAAAAACATGTGAAATAATCTAATGGAACATCTAGAACTTAAACATACAGTGTTTGAAATTAAGAACTCAATGGATATAATTTTGCACGACTGCACTAGAAAATTCAAAGATCATTATTAGAAATTTTCCAAAGTGAACACAAAGAAAAACAGAAATGGGAGAATATAACAGACAATGAGAAACATATGCTACCCAGTCCAACAGCCTAACGTAGATGAAATTTCATTCCCAAAAGGAGAAGTTAAAAGAAACATGTTTAAAATCAATGAATGGCAGAAAATTTCTGAAACTTAAGAAAAATATCAACCACCAGATTCAAGAAATTCAAAAAACTACTCAGATTAAAAATACAAACAAGTCACATATAAACATATAAGCATACCATAATGAAACTGCTTAAAAAAAAAAAAAGAAAAAAGAGGAAATCTTAAAAGCAGATTTTAAAAGACATCACTTGAAGAAAAAATGAATAGAGTGTGGTCTTTCTTTTTTATTTTTTACACTTTTTCACTCTTATTTAAGTTTACTATTTTGATGAAAATGCATTCAAACTTTATATACTACAAATAAAATATTTTAATGCTTTATTTCTTTAGTGTCAGTAGAACAAGACAACTCTTGATTATTGTGATGGGCTGACTGATGACTGCAAAGATATCAATACCTAATCCTTGTTACTTTATTTGGGAATACAGTCTTTGTATTTGCAGATGTGATTAAAATTTTTTCTTAAAATTTAGGTTGTACTTGTGATTTTTTTAAAAGGTGTACAACAAGACAATATATGTATACATTGTGAAGTGATTACAATGATCAACTTAACATATTTATCACTTCACAGAGTTAACTTTTTTGGTGTAGTAAGAACACTTAAGATCTATTCCCTTAGTAAAATATAAGTATACATTGTAGTCTTATTAACTGTAATCATCATACTTTACATCAGATTTTTTTTTGTCTTTTGTCTTTTTTTGTTGTTGTTGTTGTTGTTGCTATTTCTTGGGCCGCTCCCGCGGCATATGGAGGTTCCCAGGCTAGGGGGCGAATCGGAGCTGTAGCAGCCGGCCTACACCAGAGCCACAGCAACGCGGGATCCGAGCCGCGTCTGCAACCTACACCACAGCTCACGGCAACGCCGGATCGTTAACCCACTGAGCAAGGGCAGGGACCGAACCTGCAACCTCGTGGTTCCTAGTCGGATTCGTTAACCACTGCGCCACAACGGGAACTCCCTTTACATCAGATTTTTAGCAACTATTCATCTTATAACTGAAAAGTTTGTAACTTCTAATTAATCTCTTCCTATATTCCCCCATCCCCTAGTACCTAGCAACCATCATTCTACTTGCTCTCTGGTCTATGAGTTTATTAATTTTTTTTGATTGAAGAAAAAAATTGAAGAAGATACAAATAAAAGCAAAGATATTTCATGCTAATGGACTTGAAGAATTATTATTGGTAAAATAGCCACACTACATATTCAAAGCAATCCCTAGCAACATTCCAATAGCATCTGTCCCAGAAAAATAAAAGCCAACTTAAAATTTGTATATGACCACAGAAGTCCCTGAATAGTCAAAATAATCTTGAGAGAGAGAAAATATGGAGGCTTCATTGTTCTTGATTTCAAATATTACAAAGTATCAAAACATCATGATATTTGCATAAAAACAGGCACAGAGATCAGTAGAACACAGCTGATATTTGGAAAATTGTACACCCACATGGAAAAGAATAAAACCAGACCCTATCTTACACCATACACAGAAAACCAATTCAATATGGATTAAAGACATATTTAATATCCAAAACTATAAAATTCCTAGAAGAAAACATAGTGGGTAATCTCCCTTACATCAGTTTTAGCAAAAGGTTTTTGGATTTGACACCAAAAGCAAAGGCAACAAAAGTGAAAATAAACAAGCGGAACTACATCAAACTAAACACTTTCTTCACAACAAAGGAAATCTTCACGAGATGAAAAGACAATCTATGGAACAGGAGAAACTATGTGCAAATCATATATCTGTTTAGAAGCTGAAGTCCAAAATATATAAGAACTCATACAACTCAACCACAGGAAAACAACCTGATTTTAAAACTGACCAGAGGACCCAAAAAGACATTTCTCGAAAAAGACATACAGAACTCCTCCAACAGGCACATGAAAAGATGTTCAGTATCACTAATTATTACAAAACTGCACATCAAAATCACAAAGATATCACCTTACACCTACTGGGACGGCTGTCATCAAAAAGATAAGAGAGATTATCATTCCTCAAGTCCCATTTTAGCCACCTGCTTTCTTTGACCAAGACATACAGACTCCAGCAGCTTTGGGGTGCAGTGCAAAGTCCACTTCTAACATCTATTGGTCCAGCCAATTTATTGAGCGACTACTAGGAGCCAGGCACAGCTGGAATACAATAACCAATGAAATCCACACAATTTTTGCCCTCAGCAGGGGTCACACTCCAGCAGAGAGATGGGCAGTAAACCTGGAAACAAACATGATGTCTAATTAAATGACAGAAGAATACAAGCAGATAACATAAAGATACAGCATGTACAAAAGAAGGTGGCTGAGGAGAGAGTAAGCGTGGGGCCTCACCTGGCAAACTCCAACCACGGCAGCTACAGGTAGAACTGGATGTAGGGTGCAAGGAAGACATCTGACATCAGAAAGAAGGCCAGGGCACCACTGGATGCTGCCAGGTAAGTAAGGCCACAGCACTGATGATGCTCTCCATGGCTTCTCCTGCAGAGAGTGGTGGACCCCATGGAGAGGGTCAGAGCTAACCCATCCTCCCTGACACTCAGGCCCACCCCCTCTTTGCTCAGCCTTACTACCCCAAATCAAAGTTCTCTCTGCAGAGGAAAATTCTGTAGTTAACACTGTAGTCTGAGACCCTGGCAAGCACGGAGGATCCCTGCAGCCTTGAGATTTCTGACTTCATGAGAGTATCCCTAACCCAGCTCCTCTCTGATGGGCTGGGAAGAGGCTGTTGCCCAAAGAAGCAATTGGCCTCCAAGGTTTCACCTGTGTCCTGGTTTCATCTCTGACCCTTGACACTCCATCTCTTTTTATAGCCTTTCTAGTGGCATCAGAAATTAAGACTGGGAGTTGGGATATGTCAGAGAGCTCCTGACTGTGCCTTCAACCAACCAAACTGGAAAGAGGCTCATGCTCTGCCTGAGCACAGGCTTTCTTGGTGCCTCCAGCGAGGCCAGGCAATCTGTGGTGTCCTTATCAGTTAGAAAACCTCTGTGCAGTCCTGTCCACCTGAGAGCACAGGGAACTTGCCTTGTACCCAACAGCAGCTGTGGCACAACACACATGTGAATGCATGTACACACATGGGCCCACACTCACACACAAATACTATTCTGTACACAAGACCCTATCATGTGCACACACACTCCCACACATACATTACCACATGGTCCCACATATAGACACAGTCATACATATATACTCATATAAACACACACACGATGCTATCACACACTCTTACACACATACGCACACTCACAAAAAGAAAAAAAAAAAAAGACAAGATAACAAGTGCCAGCAAGGATAGGATGAAAGGGGAACTCTTGTGCACTTTTGGTAAGAATGTAAGTCAGTGCAGCCACCATGGAAAATATTAGGAAGGTTCCTCAAAAAATTAAAAAATAAAACTACAATATGGTCTAGCAACTCCCCTTCTGGTATATTTCCAAAGGAACTGAAAACTAGATCAAAAAGATATCTGCATTCCCATATTCACTGCAGCATTATTTACAATAACCAAGGTACAGAAACAATCTAAGTGTCTGTCAATGGATGAATGGATAAATGATGTGTGTGTGTGTGTGTGTGTGTGTGTGTGTGTGTGTGTGTGTGTGTGTGTGTATTTGTCTTGGAAGTCCACAAGGTGAATTTAAATTGAGAATGAAAATGACTTGGAATGGTCTAGACTCTCATATCTTTAAATAAATGAACCTGACAAACATACCACCAAATTTTAAAAAGTGCTATATAGCTACAATAATTAAGACAGTAAAGGAACAATGTGAGGCTAGACAAAGAGAGCAATTAAACCAAAGAGAAAATGCAGAAACACCCCTAAATAAACATTCACTTGACTTATGGTGAAGATTTCAGTGCAATTTAGTGGTGGAGTTATAGTCTGTCTAATAAATGTGCTGCGAAATTGGATATATTTATGACAAATAGTGAACCATCATCTCAACCTCATACCACATACATAAATGAAGTTGACATGGACCATACATCTAAATGTGAAAGATAAAATGCCAAAACTTCTAGGGGAAAACATAAACAAATACTTTTCAACTTGTGAGTACACATCAATTTCTGAAACAGGACACAAAATTTACTACATGTAAAAAATTCATGCTCTTTGTAAGATGGTACAGCCACTATGGAGAACAGTATAGAGGTACCTTAGAAATCTATACATAGAACTATATATGATCCAGCAATCCCACTCTTGGGCATATACCCAGACAAAACTTTCCTTAAAAAAGACACATGCACCTGCATGTTCACTGCAGCTCTATTCACAATAACCAAGAGCTGGAAACAACCCAAAAGTCCATCGACAGATGATTGGATTCGGAAGATGTGGTATATATACACAATGGAATACTACTCAGTCATAAAAAAAGAATGACATAATGCCATTTGCAGCAACATGGATGGAACTAGAGAATCTCATAATAAGTGAAATTAAGTCAGAAAGACAAAGACAAATACCATATGATATCACTTTTATCTGGTACCTAATATACAGCACAAATGAACCTTTCCACAGAAAAGAAAATCACAGACTTGGAGAATAGACTTGTGGTTGCCCAGGGAGAGGGGGAGGGAGTGGGAGTGATTGGGATCTTGGGGTCAATGGATGAAAACTACTGCTCATGGAATGGTTTTACAATGAGATCCTGCTGTGTAGCACTGAGAACTACGTCTAGATACTTACAATACAGCACGACAATGGGAGAAAAAATTATGTATACATGTATGTGTAACTGAGTTTTACAGTGGGAGAAAAAGAATAAAAAAGTGTGTTGGGAGAAATAACAATAAATATAAATTAAAAAAAAAAACAAACACCTGCTTACCATGGCATCAGTTAGAAAAGTTAAGCCAAAGACTGGAAGAAGATAGTATCAATGCAAATATCTGATAAAGGATTACAATTGACAATATTCAAAGAGTTACTAAGCCTTAATTTAAAAAAAAAAAAAACCAACAATTTAATAAAAACAATGGACAAAATAGATGAAAGATGTCCTTCCTAAAAGAGGATGTGTAGGGGCTACCATATGAAAAAGTGTACAACATAATAACCTTCACGGAAATGCAAATTAAAGCTGATATGATGTGCAAACAGACCAGTTTTAGAATGGTAATAATTAAAAAGACTCACATTATCAAGTGTGGGCAAAGATATGAGCCAAATGGAAGTAACATCCATTGAGTGTACACTGATACAACTATTTTTTCTTTCTTTTTTTTTTTTCAGGGTCGCACCCACAGCATATGGAAGTTCCTGGGCTAGGGGTAGAATCTGAGCTGCAGCTGCTGGCCTATGCAACACCAGATCCGAGCCATGTCTGCAATTTAAACCACAGCTCATGGCAACTCAGGATCCTTAACACCCCGAGGAAGGCCAGGGATCAAACCTGCATCCTCATGGATCCTGGCTGGGTTCACTACTAGCTGAGCCAGGAGAGGAACTCCCTGATGCAACAATTTTTGAAATCGGTTTCATTCAAGCTTAACATATGCCTATTCTATGATTCTACATTTCCAATATTTAGGAATATATTTAAGGAGAATGAGTTTTTAAGTCCCAGGCCACAAAATATGTTCAGAGCAGACGCATTCATAAAAGTTTCCTAATGGAAACAACCTAAACGCCCATCAACAGTAAACAAAATGTATACTTATACAATGGCATATTATGCACTAACAAAAATAACTACTGGTATACTTAATAAAATTGATGAGTCTCACAAAAAAATGTCAAGCAAATGAAGGCAGACATGACACGAAGTATATGTATTACATGAATTTATGTAATTATAAGTATATAATGTGTGTATGTGTGTGAATATATATATATACACACACATATATATACACTTCAAGCAAAGTATATATATATATATATATATATATATATATATATATATATATATACACTTCAAGCAAAACAAATTCATTGTCAAAGAAGTCAGAACAATGGGTACCTGTGTGCAGATGGAGAGAGTGTATTGTGCTGACTGGGAAGGGGCACCTGTGTTCTGTGGTGTAAATGTTCCAAACCTTATTTTAGGTTGTGGTTAACTGGCAATAGACACACACAAAACTCATGTCTTTACACTTAAGACTTATGCATTGTCGTGTCTCTATGTTATACACTGGTATGATGGTTCCAAAAAGAGAGAAATCTGAAATTTATAGAGGTTATGAAATCAGTCTAAATTTACACTGCTCATAGTTGGCAGATCTTGGTTGCCAAACCAGGCTGTCCTGATTCCAAAACTCATGGTTTTTATATTCATTCTTCCTCTCATACAGATTCTTCCAGACCCCTGACCTTCTCTTTTTCCTTTCCCTTCTTTCAAAGACTAAGGAAACTTTATTTGAGGCCCCCAATGAAAGGTATAGCCATTGAAATGATAGTGAATATGATTTATAGTTCTTAATAGCTTCTATTTTAACACCTACTAACAGTTTTCCCTGAAGGGACTGCATGCATAGCCTTTCACCTAGAAATACCTAAAGACACCAAGCACACTGAGAATACTAACCTGATTTTTAAAAAAGCAGAAGTAGGGAATCTCTTTGTCCTGATTATTTAGTTTGGCCATCTCTATAGGAAAAAAAATCATCAACCGAAATATGTGACAGCTTTTATAAATCAACCAATTATCAAGAGCATAGTGTTTATGCTGCTAAACTTCAAACACACACACACACATATACATCTTGTGTCTACACAGGAATTAATAATAACAAATATATCTGAATGGATATAAATATAAAACACACATGGGAGCAGAAAATCAGGGTCCAACAGATGTGTCAACATGTACCAACTATAAGAATCAACATCATTTCAGTGATGTTGATTTATGTCTGTTTCTGAGTGTCTTCATAGCCAAAGTAAAAGAGCAAACGAATCAGAAATATCCCCATTAGTCAAAGAAATAACACCTTTTATATGTCTGAATTCCAAAAGACTTCTTATCTATGAGTTAACAGAGACTCTGATGGAATTCCTTCAATAATATGCTTATTGCTCTTGAAATAGAGCATTGACATGGCTCATTCTAGTAGTGACTTTCAGTAAAAACTAAGGGCATACCTTTAAAATAAAACTTAGTGAAGTAAACTACCTTAGTTTAAATGTAAAACATTATGACAAATTACAATGTTTGACAGATAATTCCTGGAAGAGCCACTGGACATATTTCTCCTTAAATATATATATTTTGCCTAAATAGCACCCCCAAGAGCACCTCTAAGGGGCATGTCCTTACGATGGTTTCTCCAAGAGCCCAAGTCCCTGAATAAGAAGACACATGGGGCAGAGATACAACCTTGAGTAAGCTGGAGTTTGGAACAGAATCACCACTGACCAACCACCTAGATGTAATATGAAAGATAAATAAGTCTTTGTTGATATAAGATCTTGAAGTTTTGGGGTTACTTGCCCTTGAACAAAACTAACAAATATAGAAATCACATTGGCAAAATGCTATAGAAAAATGAAGTTGCCGTCAGGATTTGTATTTATTAAGATTTAGAAATAAAAGTATTTTTCTCATCCTGATGAAGTACTATCTCATCCCCATAAAGAGATGAGGGAGATTTTATATATATATAAATATATATATTTCAAATATATATATGAAATTGAATTTCTTGCTGATTATATGCTACAAATTCTCCTAGACATTTTAAATACATTCTTTGCATTAAGTTTCTAAGGAAGTTCCTGAAGGAGTTATCTCTTTTTACAGTAAGGGTATACAGACAAAAGTTCCTAGAGTTCACACAGTCAGTAAAGTGGCAGAGATGAAATGTGAACCCATGTCTTCCTGATTTAAAATATTCAAGTTCTGGAAGTTCCCACTGTGGCTCAGCAGTAACAAGCCTGACTAGTATCCATGAGGATGTGGGTTTGATCCCTGGCCTTGCTCAGTGGGTTAAGGATCTGGCATTGCCGTGAGCTGTGGTGTAGGTCATAGACATGGCTCAGATCCCACATTACTTTGACTGTGGCGTAGGCTGGCAGTTATAGCTCCATTTCGACCCCTAGCCTGGGTAATTCCACATGCTGTATGGGCGGCTCTAAAATACAAAAAAAAAAAAAAAAATTTCAAGTTCTGTTTATTATTCTATGTTTATTACTTACTTTATTATTTATTCATTTATTCTATGTTCATATTTATTATTAAACTATATTTGTTAAACTATAGTTTATTATTAAAAACAATAACTATACACTGGGTACATTGTGAGCATTAACTAGGATATCTCACTTAAAAAACAAACAAACAAGTTGCTCTCTTAATATGTTGCTAAATTAAGATTTTTCATTAAAGTTTATTGTTTTCCATTAAAGGCTACTTATTTACTTTACTGTATTCCAGCATCTGAATTTCACATTAGAATATATAAGGTAAATTATAAGATGAGGCTTTCATGTTACTGAGAAAAAAACTGCCCATTTTAGGTTGAAAATTTAAAGTTAATTCACGGGATGAAATTCATAAATATATATATACGTATATATATATATGAAATGAATGCCATTCTCTATGACGCATTAATTATATTCAAAATTCATTACTGGTAAAATTTTAATATTCCTTACTGGGTATCACAAATTCCAGAAAATTGGGGTTCAGCATTGTTTGGGGGTCAGAAAATCAGGGGCCAACCCTGGACTAGACCATAGAAAGTCTCTACCTAATATCAGTACCAGTGAAATTAGAGTTCAAGCAGTCCAATTCTATTTTACCTGTTATTCCTCTTCTGCTGCTAATTGCATTCAATTTCAAAAATCACTTGATTATTTCTTTTTCCTTTCCTTTTTCCCCCTTGTATTTGGCTTTTCTTGCCCTTGGCCTTTCCTTGCCTTATCAAATGATCTTAGTTTCCCATAGTTGGTCTGAATATTTTCTAATAATTCTAGTTTAGCCTTAGCTCTCTAATCCATGTGTGTTTGTCTGAGGTACTATGTCTCCAACCTAGATCTAACCATCAATATCCATAATAACAGTAATAATGATTAATGAAAAATAGTTATATTAGGTGTCTTTTGTGTTCCAGGAAGAAAATTAAACACATTATACATCTTCTTTAATGTAAACTTTGTACCTGTGACAGATAGGTGTGATTATCTTCCCCACTATGCAAATGATAAAACTAAAACTTGATGATTTTAATAAACACGATCAAGGCATGCATAGTAAATAGTAAAGCTGAAACTGAAAACTAGATCTAATATAAAAACTCATTAGTGTTCCACTAAAACATGGATAAGTCACTTAACGTCTCAGAGATTTTACTTAACTTGTGTATAGAAAGAGAGAGTGAAGAGGACTCTGCACCCCACTTTTTGTAATAGTTTCTGTTTAGTTCTGGCAGAGCTAAAGCCAAGTATTTACCCAACAATAAACACTTATTTTCAAAATCATGTGGATGGAAAGGGATGTTACCAAGGAGAAATCTAAGTCCTATGTAAGAAACTATCCCTACCCACAGGGGTGATATTAGCTACTCCTCAACTACACGTGGTTGTCAGCCTATATCTTGAGCTTGTAATTGTGTACCTGAGATGTACCAGAAGCAGGAAAACCAATACTTTTTCACCTGGGCACATAGACACATTTCCATTAATTTATGTGAATGAGTTGCATCCTGTTTTTAATTTTAGGGAATGATCTAATCCCAGTATAACTAAACAATGAAATTATCATAGAAACATTATGTAACATTTTTCTTTCTCAAAAATAAGCATACACAAACATTAATCAAGCTTTCACTGTACCTTAAGTTTGCAACAATGTATTTCAATCTTTCCAGCAAGTCACTGTCCTAGAAAATGAACATGAATCATGTTTATGTACCTTCCCACTCAACTAATGCAGACATCATTTACAAAGGAAGTAGG